>NC_062533.1:21679550-21724550 GCF_022655615.1 Tachysurus fulvidraco
GGCAGGTTAATGAGGGGGCAGCTGAGAAGGATAATGTGGGGGCAGCTGGACAGGGTAATGTGGGGGCAGCTGGGCAGGGTAATGAGGGGGCAGCTGAGAAGGATATAGTGGGGGCAGCTGGGCAGGGTAATGTGGGGGCAGCTGAGAAGGATAATGTGGGGACAGCTGGGCAGTGAAATGTGGGGGCAGCTGGGCAGGTTAATGAGGGGGCAGCTGAGAAGAATAATGTGGGGGCAGCTGGGCAGGGTAATGAGGGGGCAGCTGAGAAGGATAATGTGGGGGCAGCTGAGAAGGATAATGTGGGGGCAGCTGGGCAGGGTAACGAGGGGGCAGCAACTGGGGTGTGATGATGCAGATACAATTAAGAGGAGTTCAGGTTACTGAGAATACAAAGGAGTGATGACAGAGATGACATCACTGTGAGTCTGAATACTGAGATGATGGCAGGAGTCGGGGTTAGTGATGGTATAACTGATGCTAAAGGAGAACGGTCAAAAGGGGAGGATACAGGTGATGTAGAGATGAGGGATGAAGACACACTGTCGGACATTTCTGGTGTTGGGTCTCAGGTAATGGACGATACGTACTCTATAGATGCTTTTTTGGACAAAACCTTCGGCAAAGTCATTGGTGTAAAAGGTTTTTTCTCAGATGTAGAAAAATTCATAACGTCGGTTTTGTTACTGCAGAAAACAGATGAAACGATATTAAGGAAAAGCAAAGCACCAAATCCATAAAGATAAATGACCAAACTACACGTGGTGTTTTCACTTCTTTACTTAATCAGTTTATGCTCCTAATGATGACACTAAAGAATGTTATTGGTAATTATGATGAAAGTATGTGTCTTATACTGGGGGTGGGGGTGGGGGTAATTGTACTACTGATTTTATTGTCCATAGAAATGGTGACGAGCCCCATCATCAATCAGGTGTTGCCACTAATCACCCAGTCTAGTGTCATCTCATTCATTCTGTGAGCTAATGATAAAGATCTGGGTTGCTGGTTTGACTAAACTCCAGTTTGGTGACTAATATAACTGCATTATTAACAGTGTAAGAGAACGTTTTCTGATATCTGTTTATTCAGTACAAAAAGAACATATTATTCATTCTGTATGATTGTTTCTCCCAAATAATAAAATGCACTGAAACTGATTTTATTTGTTTTTGACAGTCGTTATTTATTGTGTATGAACACATTAATACTCTACAGTTACTTTGCATGGTAATGTGGGGGCAGCTGGGCAGGGTAATGAGGGGGCAGCTGAGAAGGATAATGTGGGGGTAATTAAACATTACTCAGGAACGTACAATGTATTAGAAAGATTAGACAATATTTCCTTATCAATATCTCCAGCAGAAGCTTTCTTAAACATCTCAAACCAAATATGAAATGTAACATAAACTATACTGTATTTTATTTTAGATCACTGGACGCATTAGATCACAAGTCATTCTGCTTATTATTATTATTATTATTATTATTATTATTATTATTATACTGTCCGTTTTTCTGTTCATTATGTTTAATATTTGTGTAATTTGAGCATTTATTAGTGACCTATAGTGATATGTATAATGGTGACCTATAGTGATATGTATAATGGTGACCTATAGTGATATGTATAATGGTGACCTATAGTGATATGTATAATGGTGACCTATAGTGATATTTATAATGGTGACCTATTGTGATATGTATAATGGTGACCTATAGTGATTATGTATAATGGTGACCTATAATGATATGTATAATGGTGACCTATAGTGATATGTATAATGGTGACCTATAGTGATATGTATAATGGTGACCTATAATGATATGTATAATGGTGACCTATAGTGATATGTATAATGGTGACCTATTGTGATTATGTATAATGGTGACCTATAATGATATGTATAATGGTGACCTATTGTGATTATGTATAATGGTGACCTATAGTGATATGTATAATGGTGACCTATTGTGATTATGTATAATGGTGACCTATAATGATATGTATAATGGTGACCTATTGTGATTATGTATAATGGTGACCTATAATGATATGTATAATGGTGACCTATAATGATATGTATAATGGTGACCTATAGTGATATGTATAATGGTGACCTATAGTGATATGTATAATGGTGACCTATAGTGATATGTATAATGGTGACCTATAGTGATATGTATAATGGTGACCTATAGGGATATGTATAATGGTGACCTATAGTGATATGTATAATGGTGACCTATTGTGATATGTATAATGGTGACCTACCTATAGTGATATGTATAATGGTGACCTATAGTGATATGTATAATGGTGACCTATAGTGATATGTATAATGGTGACCTATAGGGATATGTATAATGGTGACCTATAGTGATATGTATAATGGTGACCTATAGTGATATGTATAATGGTGACCTATAGTGATATGTATAATGGTGACCTATAGTGATTATGTATAATGGTGACCTATTGTGATATGTATAATGGTGACCTATAGTGATATGTATAATGGTGACCTATAGTGATATGTATAATGGTGACCTATAGTGATTATGTATAATGGTGACCTATAGTGATATGTATAATGGTGACCTATAGTGATATGTATAATGGTGACCTATAGTGATATGTATAATGGTGACCTATAGTGATTATGTATAATGGTGACCTATAGTGATATGTATAATGGTGACCTATAGTGATTATGTATAATGGTGACCTATAGTGATATGTATAATGGTGACCTATAGTGATATGTATAATGGTGACCTATAGTGATATGTATAATGGTGACCTATTGTGATTATGTATAATGGTGACCTATAGTGATATGTATAATGGTGACCTATAGTGATATGTATAATGGTGACCTATAGTGATATGTATAATGGTGACCTATAGTGATATGTATAATGGTGACCTATAGTGATATGTATAATGGTGACCTATAGTGATATGTATAATGGTGACCTATTGTGATATGTATAATGGTGACCTATAGTGATATGTATAATGGTGACCTATTGTGATTATGTATAATGGTGACCTATAATGATATGTATAATGGTGACCTATAGTGATATGTATAATGGTGACCTATAGTGATATGTATAATGGTGACCTATAGTGATATGTATAATGGTGACCTATAGTGATTATGTATAATGGTGACCTATAATGATATGTATAATGGTGACCTATAGTGATATGTATAATGGTGACCTATAGTGATATGTATAATGGTGACCTATTGTGATATGTATAATGGTGACCTATAGTGATATTTTCACCTACATTAATATTATTTGGAATTCTTCTCTTCTGTTGAAGGGGCGTGGCCTGAAACGACGTGCCTTACGTGTATACATACGTGACGTATAGGGAAGCGTGATGACGTTATTGTTTCTTACGCATGTTAGCTGGTGCAGTGTCTCCGGAGATACAGGGGTACTTTGGGGCAGATCAGTGGCAGTAAATCCGTAAATAATGCGCGTGTTCTCATGCTGTGACTATCGGGTGTGAGTCTTAGTCTGGGTATTAACTGGCTCTGTTCTGTAAAGCGTGAGCGCGCTAACCGGCTTTATGCCGTTCTGTTTGTAGGCTATGCTATGCTAGGCTATGCTAGGCTAAGCTAGGCTAAGCTAGGCTAGGCTGTTTTCCAGCATGTATCCTGCGTGGGGCGGTTATGGTGGTGGTGGAGGCCCGCAGCCTCAGCAGTTCTGTCCGCGCAATCAGCCTTTCCGCGGTCCGCCTCCGCAGGCGGGGAGTTTCGCGGGATATGGAGCTCCATCTCCGGCTGCATCGTCTAACTTCTCGAGTCTACACGAGCAGCATCTCCAGCAGATGCAGCAGCTGCAGCAGCTCCATCAGCGGCAGCTCCAGTCCGTGTTGCACTACAACAATGCTAACAATGCTAACAGCGCTGCTCCGGGTCCAGCAGCTCCCCCACAGTGGACCGGACCTGCGGCAGGATTTCCACCGCCTCCTACTCACTTTACACCGGATTCTACTCAAAACAGAAGCGCCGCACAACCTGAACTGCCAAGTGCACCTCCACCTGCGCCCAAAAACAGCACATCAACACCATCACACACCTCTAACACCCCCAGCACCAATAATACACACACCACCTCCACCGCGGAGAGTGCAGCAGCCCCGAAGGAGACCACAGACCTGTCTGCCATGTCACTACACGTAAGAAGCTTCATTACACCATCACATCTCTCTAAGTCATAACAGATCCATCTACAATATCGGTAAGGTTAGGGACTCACAGCAGGACACACATGGACAGTGGTTAGGGACTCACAGCAGGACACACATGGACAATGGTTAGGGAATCACAGCATAACACACATGGACAATGGTTAGGGACTCACAGCAGGACACACATGGACAATGGTTAGGGACTCACAGCAGGACACATGGACAATGGTTAGGGACTCACAGCAGGACACACATGGACAGTGGTTAGGGACTCACAGCAGGACACACATGGACAATGGTTAGGGACTCACAGCAGGACACACATGGACAGTGGTTAGGGACTCACAGCAGGACACACATGGACAATGGTTAGGGACTCACAGCAGGACACACATGGACAATGGTTAGGGAATCACAGCATAACACACATGGACAATGGTTAGGGACTCACAGCAGGACACACATGGACAATGGTTAGGGACTCACAGCAGGACACATGGACAATGGTTAGGGACTCACAGCAGGACACACATGGACAATGGTTAGGGACTCACAGCATTACACACATGGACAATGGTTAGGGACTCACAGCAGGACACATGGACAATGGTTAGGGACTCACAGCAGGACACATGGACAATGCTGTAAGTGTAAATCGTGTACAACACATTCCTCCATCTCTCACCTGATGTCACTGTACTGGTACATGGTGTCACTGTACTGGTACATGGTGTCACTGTACTGGTACATGGTGTCACTGTACTGGTACATGGTGTCACTGTACTGGTACATGGTGTCAATGTACTGGTACATGGTGTCACTGTACTGGTACAGGGTACAGAGAGACAGATGAGTAGACTGGTACATGGTCTGCTGGGATGGGTTATATTCACAGACAGGCTGGACAATGTAATTAGAGATGAACGATGATGAAGTCGGTGTGTTTCAGGTCCCTGGTATTGTTCTGTTGTATGTGAACCCACATGTAGTTATTTAATTATATAATGAACCCTGATGTAGTGTAAGTGTGTGTCTACAGGAGCAGCAGGACTACTGGTATAAGCAGCACCTCCAAAATCTTCAAAAGCTAAAAAATGAGAAGGCGAAGCAGGGCAGCACAGACATGCCACCAGCCCCGCCCCCACCCCATGAAGCCCCACCACCACCACCACCCAAAGAGGAGCCCCCTCCCCCTCCCCCACCTGATGAGAAGGTAATCATTATTAGGATTCAGCATCATTACATCAAATCATTTCTGCACTATTTCAGCATACGATGCTATTAATTACAGGATAATGACCAGCTGCCTGTCTTTGTCTGTCTGTCATACTTAGCCCAACATGGTGGAGTCTGCAGATCCGGCAGAGGCAGCAAGGTTGCAGCAGTTGCAGGTGGCAGCAGCACAATGGCAGCAGGTTCAGTACCACAGAGCGGGGTATCAGTACCAGGCCCTAATGCAGGAACACACACAACTCCAACAGATACTGCACCGGTACCAACAGGTCATCCAGCAACCGGCACACATACAGGTACACACATGCAGAGGTTTATGGACCTGTATTCCTACCTACCAGATTTTACCTGCCATACTGTTTTAGTTTCATTTTAAGTATGCTGTTAGGTTGTCTTCGTTAATCTTAGGTCCTATTCATGATGGGATCGTATATGGCATTAAGTACAGGTGTTATAAACTAAATGAATGGAGTGAAACAGCTCGTGCATGTCTTCTGTTATAATCAACGGAAGGCTGGCATTATAAACATGCATAATACAGTAGGGGTATTAAACCCCTGCTGAAATAATGATTTAATCCCTTACAAAGAAATTAATGGCCTACAATTTTTGGTGTTAGGTTTATTTTAACAAAAAATCCAGAAAAAGAAATGAAATAAAGGTTATACATTAATTTTAATTTGATTAAGTGAAATAAGTATCTGAACCAGCACGATTTTTGACCCCAAACATCGGCTATGTTCTCCTGAGGCACATTAGTCCTGTCCCTTTAGGAAAGTAATCCTAATCTCAGTTCATGTGTATAAAAGACACCTATCACACAATCGGTGTCTCCCATTTAAACCTGTCCACCACCAAGGGCAAGACCAAAGAGCTTTCACAGGACGTCAGGCACAAGATCGTAGACCTGCATAAGGCTGGAATGGGCTACAAGAATCTTGGAGAGAAAGAGACTGTTGTTGGTGCAATAATTAGAAAATGGAAGAAATACAAGATAGCATTTTATTGTTCACCTCATGGGGTAATAATGATCCTGAGAAAGGTGCTGGATCAGCAAAGCATTACATGGGAGGAGCTTGTTAATGATCTCGAGAGCTGGTCACAGTCACCAAGAAACGCCCAAGGCAGCAAAGGAGTGGCTCAAGAAGAACCACATTAAGATCGTGGAGTGGTGTAGCCAGTCTCCACACCACCTCAGGACATCTGTGGATGGAGTTGAAACTTTAAGTAAAATCCAAGCAAAATCTACATGTACCTTCAGGTCTCTTGAGATGTGGTGACTAACCACAAGAAACATCTCACCTCAAGGGTTTCCCACCAAGTCACATTTTGCTTGAGGATCAAATACTTATTTCAGCCAATTAAATAATGTATAACCTGTATTTAATGTGTTGTTGATATTCTGTGTCTCTGTTTTAATAAAACTTCTGGACCATTGAATTCTTTGTAAGGAGGTAAACTTACCAGATCAGCAGGGGATCATTCTTTCCCCCTCTGTGTGTTTTCTTCAGTGGAGATGATGTATGAAATCTAAATGCCTTGAAGGTGGCATTCAGAGACCTGTTCCTAATGCTAGGTGTGAACAGCGATGTGTCTCAGCTGACCACTTGTGATCATCACATGAATGTTGTACCAGGTATAAAGAGTGCATTAGTGTTCTTTATTTTAAATGTCTTTTCTCTCTGACCTTTAGTCCATGCCTGTAGACATGCAGTTGCAGCACTATGAGATTCAGCTACAGCAGTTTGCTCCAGTGTTACAGGACTGGGACAGACACTTTAAACTCTGGCTGGACCAGTTCCAGGCATATCCTCACAAAGATCAACTACAGGAGTATGAAGGTCAGTGGAGACAGTGGCAGGAGCAGATGAACTCCACTTCAGTGCATCTGAATGAACGTGTGAGCACACTGAGGGACATGAAACAGCCGTATGGAACTGGTGAAGCTCACGGAGGTGTGATGGGACCGTATGGGCAGCCTCGCCTTCCTGCACCAGACGTAGGTCCCTCTATGGCACCGAATAGTAAGGATCTTTCCTCAGGCCCTCCTCAGGGTACAAATCCAACCAATCTTCCAGGACCAAATACTGTAGAATCTAGTCCACTTCCAGGATCAGAGAGTCCTATTGGTTCTTCTGGAGCAGGAGCAAGACATCCTGGTCCTAATGGAAGGTTTGAAGGCCCAAGAGGTCCAAGGTAAGTCCTTCATTTCCTAGAAGTTCTTCTCAACTATGGAATTCTGTAAAAGTGTGCCAGCTCATTGGACCTCTGAGTACTATTTGGACGCTTGTGTGAAATAATCCCACCGTTAACATTGTTGGGCCCTTAAGTAAGACCTTAAACCGTGGTCTTCGTCTGTGTTCTGTATCAGTTGTAAATGATTGTTAACTTAACACTCGAGTTAAGCAGTTTTTTTGCTTTCCTGTCTTTAATTGTATGTTTTGTAGGTTTGAAGGTCCCAGAGGCTTGAGATTTGAACCACCACCACAACGATTTAGTGGACCGCCTAGATTTGATGGTGGTCACCGCTTTGGCATGCCTCCTCGAGGTAATCAGCTTCAGTCAGGACCTCCAGCTAGATTTGAGAACCCTCTTAGACAGAGTCCACCTTCTCGCTTTGAGAGACCGCCTGGACCACACCTGGGTCTGCCTCCACGATCTGTTCCTGCCCCACAAGATAAGCCTGGTACTGATCAAACAAACCTGCAGCTGGGTAAAACTGATCCTTCTCATGGTTCTCTACCTCAGAGTGTGACCACAGTCAAGAATGAAAACAAAATCCCTCACAATAAAACAGAGCAAAAGTCCATGTCGGATGATGTAATGGATTCAGGTGATGGTTTCTTTGTTCAAAGTGATCCGATTCCTCAGTCTCAAGCTGACAAAGGCAAAAAGCCCGAGACAGTCAGACAGGATGGTAATGAGGAGGAGTCAAAAAAGGATACCTCCAAAATGACTTCGTCGTCATCCTCATCTGCACCTGTCCAAACAATGCACACCCCGAGTGCTGGCAATAAAACCCCAGAAGCACCAAAAAATATTAGTGCACCACAGCAACGACCACAGCCTCCTCAACAAGGCAAGTTCCAGCCCGACATGCCCAAGGAACCTTCTGGTACACCACATGAGATGAATCAGAGTGGCCCTCCGAATACTCTCCGTGGCCGGGGGAGGGGTCAGGGTCATTTACCAATACGTGGAAGGGGACGTGGGCGTGGTCGAGGACAAATTGGCAGACCTATTGGTCCAGCAGATCCTAGTCATCACAGGGAAGAAGCTTCATATGACCACCAGCCAGCATTGGAAGAGGATTACAGTTGGGGTGACCATTCCCAAGAGAAACACGGAATGAAGGATGAACAAGAAGCTCATGAGATATGGCAGACTGAAGAGCATCACTTCCAGAAAGAGTATTATGAAGAGACTGAAGAGCGAGCACCACCCAGAGGTAGGATGGATCCTTTAGAGGTACCAAAGGGACACTGGGAAGAAGAACAGTCAGAGTACTGGGAGCATGGCGATCCATACTGGTCAGACAATAGACCTCCAATGATGCACCATAGACCCTCTTTTCCTCCTGAAGGACCTAGGCGTCCTCCTTTCCATCCACGCTTTATGCACCATGGTCCACGACGTCCTCGACCACTATCAGATATGGAACGTGACCCACATGGGCCTCCTCACATGGGCCCTCGTTTTCGACGTGGTGGTCCAGGTCCCTGGGGGCCACCACCTCGCCATGATATGATGAGACGACCCCCTCCACCACCTCATGAATTGTTGGAGAGGAAGCCGATGGGTCCACCCGGGTACCTTGAAGAAATGGACCGAGATCCTGGCTGGCCTCAGCAGCATGCCCGGGAACCCAGACATCTTCCTTTACCCCCTCATGAAGTGATGGATAGGGATGTGAGAAGGCCACCCATGCGGCCACATCCAATGGTGAGAGAGAGGTGGAGAAGACCGCCACATGAAGAGCCTCAGGGAGAGTATGAGCAGGAATATGGCACTGAGTTTGGCCCTGAGGATGATGGGTATGGAGGACCTTCACCTGATTACCGTCACCGGGATTACAGGGAAGGTGAAGAAATGTACCACTCGAGAGAGGACTGGAGACGAGAGCGTCCGGATTGTGACTTTCCTCCACATCCACCATGCGGGCTACCATCCGACCACCTCAGAGATGATCCCTGGAGGGAGGAAAGGGACAGACCGTTCTCATTTGAGAACGAGGATCGAATCAGAGCAGAGCGAAGAGGACCTGGTTTTGTTGACAGACCTCTGTATATGGACAGAGATCAGGACCCTCCTTTTCATTCTCATCCTGATTGGGAAAGACCACCACCACCACCTACACTGCCAGAGAGAGTATACCCAGATCCAACTGAAGAAACTCGACCTCTTTATGAGAGGAACACAGAACTCCCCATGGCACCACAGAGCAGTGTTCCAGAAGCGTCACTTGATCAGATATCACCAGGTGGAACCAAAACGGTTCTCGCGCTGTCTCAGAGGCAGCATGAGATCATCCTCAAAGCTGCTCAGGAGCTGAAGATGATCAGGTACATGGATACAGATGCTGATGCACATTACCATGTTATTTTGATTTAGTGGGATTGATCATTTTACTTATTTCTGAAAAACAGAGAACTTCAAGAGAGTAAAAAGGTTCTGGGAGACGCTTCTAATCCGGAGTCTACTGGAATGCCCCCTGAAATTTCTGCAGGTCTCCTTGGACTTGAAATTCCACCTGAGGTTAAAACTGCTCTTCAGGTAGAGCCTTGTTTTGATTGATTTTTATAATCGTGTTTGACCTCGGATCAGCTTCTGAATTCCTAATTTCCCATGCAAAAGTTTACGAGTATTTTGTCTGAAACTGGACAGGACGTTTCTGGTAGATTCTTGGAATCTGGAATGCAGCAGCCAAACCAAGTCACAGGTTTCCTCCATACAGCATCAGCACCACCTCCTAAACCCAACTTCATCGCTAAAACGGTGGATTACGGTCACGGTCATGGTAAGTGTTCGATATGTTGCACAGTGAGTATGTTAAATATTGTTTTAGGAAACCTTATGATTTTTTTTCTGTAAACAGATGTGGGTGTCAAGGTGGAAAGGATGTCGTACGGGGAGAGGATCGTGCTGAGACCTGACCCGCTCCCATCTGACCGTCCGTACGAGAAAGGTTGGTTTGTTCTTCATTATAACTGGTGTGTTATTGCTAGTAGGTGCTAGTAAATAAATAATGTTTTCATTACGTTAGAGCTGCTTGGACGGCGAGATCTGTACTATGATAGAAGAGGAGATTCCTACATGGATCAGCGGGAGTATGGAAGAGATCGGGAAAGAGAAATGTTCCGAGACAGGCCGCCCCTGGATTACGATCGGGATCGACTAGAAAGAGAACGCTACCTCAGAGATGATAGGTGTGAATCCTATAGGTGTGAGAGCTGTGTTATTGTTAGTTTACTTCATTTTCCCTTCATTGGCTCTTTCCTCTCTCTTTAGGCCGCCCCCAGGCCCACCTCGTCCTACTTATCGGGATCGAGAGAGGGATACGAGAGAACACTCGAGCCGCTCCAGTCGAGACCGCGAGCCATATAACCGCCCAGGCTACGAACGATCTTCATACGAAAGAAGTCTTGAGCGTTATGATCACGGGGCTTCGACTTACGGAAGTGAGAACGGGGGGATTTGTTTATAAGCTGTAAAAGCAGGAAGTGAACTGAGCACCTGAGATGTATGCTGTTTGTTCTCAGGTGACAGGAGAAGTTACCCTGACGAACCCCCTCCACCACCTTCTGTTCCCCAACGTGTGGAGAAGAAACCTGAGACTAAGAATGTTGATGATATTCTGAAACCACCAGGACGAGCGAATCGTCCCGAAAGGGTAAAGAACCTCACGGTCACACATGGACAAATGATAAGCCCAAAAATGTACTGCTGTAGTTTATAGATTGCTTTAATTTTGCTTTGTAACGACATGCAGACAAATAAAATGTAGTTCTGTGTAACTGTGTCTGAATAACACCAATTATTATTTATTTGTCTTCTTACAGATTGTGGTAATAATGCGAGGGTTACCAGGAAGTGGGAAGAGTCATCTGGCAAAGCTCATCCGGGTAACAACACACACACACACACACACACACACACACACACACACACACACACACACACACTGTGTTAGAGCACCACTACCTGGTGATTTTCTATTAAACAGCATCACGTGCATAATGTGTGATTTTCACTTCCAGGATAAGGAGGTGGAGTTTGGTGGAGCTCCACCCAGAGTGCTCGGCCTCGATGATTATTTCATGACCGAAGTGGAAAAAGAAGAGAAAGACCCCGATACTGGGAAGCGTATTAAAACTAAGGTTAGGATTCAAATATGCTTTAGAACATTTATGGTCTGTGTGTGTGTAGGTGTGTATATTTGTCTGGGTGTGTGGGTGTGTGGGTGTGTATATCTGTCTGTGTGGGTGTGTATATCTGTCTCTGTGTGTGTGTGTGTGTATATCTGTCTCTGTGTGTGTGTGTGTATCTGTCTGTGTGTGTGTGTGTGTGTGTGTGTGTGTGTATATCTGCAGACAGGCAGACACACAGACAGACGATTGTCAGAATTCTGTACAATTAGACATGACATGGTAAATAAAGTCCCGCCGGTTCACATGTTTACACAGAGCAAACTTTTTGCCCTGGGAGAATGTTGATGGGAATGAAAAGGGAGTGAGAGTTAAAGTAGGAGAAAAGAGTCAGAGAGGAAGTCATTAATGAGAAGGGAATGAGGTGACCATCAGAGGAGGGACTTGGTAATGTGCAGAGGAACCTGAGGAATAGGAGAGAGGCAGCTGAAGGCACAAGACGTTTTATGAGGAAAGAAATGAGTTAAGGCAGTTTTAAGTCCCTGCTAATTCTAACTGATGCAGGTTGTTGTATGTCAGTTATCTAGTTATCTCAGTAATGTCAGTTATCTCAGTAATGTCAGTAATCTAGTTATCTCAGTAATGTCAGTTATCTCAGTAATGTCAGTTATATCAGTAATATCATTTATCTAGTTATCTCAGTAATGTCAGTTATATCAGTAATGTCAGTAATGTCAGTTATCTCAGTAATGTCAGTTATCTAGTTCTCAGTAATGTCAGTTATCTAGTTCTCAGTAATGTCAGTTATCTCAGTAATGTCAGTTATCTAGTTATCTCAGTAATGTCAGTAATGTCAGTAATGTCAGTTATCTAGTCCTCTCTATAAAACTGTCATTAATGTGTACACAGCCTGCTTTTCCTCAGTATTAGCGAGATGATGTTGTGAAACTCCTAAACATTGGACATCTCAGTAATTCTACAGTGATCATGTTGCTGTGAAGTGTGTTGGTGATAGAACATTTTCAGGACACCACTGATGGACCCAGTGAGATGTCTTACAAACATAAATGAACAGTGTGACTAACGCATCATTTTACTGCCTTCTTACAGTTAGCTGTGTCATGTCATGTCATGTCATGTGTTTATAACCTGGGAAATGGTTTAGATTTCCTGTTAATGAAAACCTTCTGTTTGAGACAACACAAGACCTCCAGATGGTCGGTGTGATCAGTTAGTAACGTGGACATGAAGATTGTTTCATCATCTAAATGGTGTTGCAGGTCCTCGAGTACGAGTATGAGCCAGAGATGGAAGACACCTACAGGAACAGCATGCTGAAGACCTTCAAGAAGACGCTAGACGACGGCTTTTTCCCCTTCATCATACTCGACGCCATCAATGATAAAGTCAAATACTTTGATCAGTTCTGGAGTGCAGCCAAGACCAAAGGGTTTGAGGTGCGCCGTCTGTCACTCGCCAAGTGTGTACAGCTGTGTGATTGGTGACCGTCTCACTGCAGTATGTCTCATGTCCCACAGGTGTATGTGGCCGAGGTCTCTGCTGACCATCAGATTTGTGCCAAGAGGAACATTCATGGACGCAAGCTGAAGGACATCGTGAAGGTCTTTGCTTATTTTTTACATAACCGTACAGAAGTGGAGTCAATCAGGAACAGGGGTAAACTGGGTGTGTAAGGAGCAAATGGAGGGGTAATAAGGGGTAAATTGAGGCAAATGTATTATTATAGTAGAACAACTGAACACGTGTGACCTGTCACGTGTGTATCAGTAAAGTCACGAGAGAGAAACATGCTTGTGTCTGTGTCGGGGTTCATGTCTATATGGTGAAGCACACAAAACTCATACGGTCATGTTCTCTACAGTCACTGCAGTGAATATGGTGCAACACACACACTCACACACATACACACACTCACACACACACACATACAAACACACACACTCACATACACACACTCACACACATACACACACACTCACACACACATACTCACATACACACTCACATACACACATACACACACACAGATACACACACTCGCATACATACACACACACACATACACACACACGCACACATACACACACACACAGATACACACACTCGCATACATACACACACACACGCACACATACACACACGTACACACACTCGCATACACACGCACACATGCATACACACAAATACACACACACGCACACATACACACACACACACACTTGCATACACGCAAATACACACATACACACACACTCACATACATACACGCACACATGCATACACACAAATACACACACACACATACACACACACATACACACTCACTTTTGCTCACCAATAAAAACAGACTCTAGTGTCACAAGTTGCTCAGTGGATCTGCTTCAATAATACCTGCATAGGAGTCATGGCGTAATGAGGGATGTCAGGACGTGAAGTGAACGGTATATTTATTGTGTGTTACACAGCTGGCCAACAGCTGGGAATCGGCCCCAGTGCACATGGCACGTCTGGACCTGCGCTCACTGCTACAGGATGCTGCTATTGAGGAGGTGTGTAATGTCTAGTGCACTGCCACTCTCATGTGTTTACATTATGGTGGTGGTGAACGTTCACTGTGTCCCAGGTGGAGATGGAAGACTTTAACCCATCTGACATGGACACTGCAGCTGAGGAGAAGAAGGAGGAAGAGGAGGAGGCAGATCTGGTAGGACTTGGATATTTCTGCATGTTTTCTCTGTTTATTCTGTAACTTAAGGTTTGGGATTTTTACTGTTTAATACTTTAGTGCTGGCTGTTTAAGTGAACAGAGAAATTATTAATTATATAATAGGCTTTAAACATGTTTAATGTGTTAGTTTACTAATTAAACACTTTGTTCCAGTTCTCCTTGTTTTTATGAATTATTTGTGAGATTTCACCTTTAATCTGTGGTTTACAGCTAATAAGTGTTTTTATTAAGATTACATACAAAAGTATGTTTTAAACTTTAATAATTTGCTGCTTCAGATGTAAAATGTCTGCATGTAAAGACTTTGATCAGATTCAGTGGTTTAAAATAAAGAGAGAAATAGATTTACCTTTAAACACTACTCTATACCCAGGCGTTATATCTGTTTATAACTCCCTGATGGGTCCTCATAAGCTTATACAAGATGCAGACGTAATTACATTCCTCATAGTTTGTGTTTACGTTTGTAGATATTTGTGTAATGTGTGTGAGTGTGAGTGTGTGTGTGTGTGTGAGTGTGTGTGTGTGTGTAATATTTACCCAAATTTGATGATCATTAACATACTGAGCAGATAAAAGGTAAGTAAGGAAGTAAAACTGTTTTAATTGTAAACATAACATTGTGTGCAGTAAAGCTAGTAATGGCTGTGGTAACAGTAAACGTCTACATCAGGGGTGTCGAACTCACAGTGGGCCAGAATACACAACTGAGATAAAGTCACGGGCCAGAATACACAACTGAGATAAAGTCATGGGCCAAACTGAATATTTAATGTAAAATTAACTACAACTGATCAGTAAAGTTCAACCTTTTTCAGGTGTAAACAAACTTTAGTTTTACTTAAACACAGGATTTAGAACAACCAGAGCTCATTATTACAAACACATAAGAAATTAAATTAGAAATAAAGGACACATCAGTGATGTTCATGTCACAAACTTTGACCCTACACTTTTTGACAAACTCCCACATTAAAGGGCAGATTTTGCTGTTTCTGCTGCCACAATAAAGCTTTACAGCCTTTACAGCAGCTTCACTTTTTATTTAGCTTTCATGAACATAGTCTGACGGGAAACCAGACTGTTTTCATCTCCTCCACCTTCTGGAGCTTCTGCTTTACGTCCAGGTCCTTATACGTCTCATAATGTTTCGTGTCATAGTGTCTTCTTATGTTATATACTGTCGTTACAGACACGTTAGCTCCGTTAGCACACAACACAAACAGGTCTGTCCTTTATATACGTGAACAGATAATCTGTCTCCCTCCTGTCCTGTAAGCTCCTATTGTCCATCTGTCATTTGGACATTTTTGTGGAGGGTGAATTAACTTGCCCCATGTGACTGTAACAGGGTTGTTAATGACTGTCAACAGAGAATGAGGGGCGCTTGCTGTTCGTGAGTACGTGTCAATACAGTGGCAAGGCACTCTGGGATTTGTAGTATTAGCGTAGCATGCGGCTAGTCAGCTGTAATGCACATCTGATATGATCTCACGGGCCAGATATAATTACATGTAATTATATAATTAATTATAGAATTATATATGAATGCGGGCCTGATTTTGACACCCCTGGTCTAGACTAGAGCAATGTCTGCGGTAATGTCTGCGACGTCTGCGGTAATGTCTGCGGTAATGTCTGCGACGTCTGCGGTAATGTCTGCGACGTCTGCACTGACATCTGCGGCAAGTGGAAATGTGTCTCAAGTTAGTAACGTGGTAAAGCTAAACATCTAAAGTAAAGCAACATCTGTACTGACGTCTGCACGGCAAAGGCGGGGACGTCTTCTGTGGTAACGAGAATCTGTAATTACCGTAATTCCTGAAGTAATGTTGTGTTTACATGCATATATTAAGCATGTCACACAACGTGTGTGTGTGTGTGTGTGTGTGTGTGTGTTGGACGGGGTTTTGTCACTGTATATTTTCTTTGTGATAAAAAGCATGTGTTGAGATTAGCTTGACGTATCGTGGTAGCGAGACCTAGCATAACGCTAACAACAACTATGGAGAGTAATGTCTATAAAAAACTAGTCCTGTATAATATTTTATATAAACTGTAGTAAAGTTACTTTACAGGTAGTCATTATTATTAATCTAATAAGGCCTCTAATAAACCTAATAATGTCCATATGAGAGTTAATAATGCATTATAGACAATGTGTATAGTAACGTTTAGAGAAACTGTGTGTTCAGTCACAGTAGTGACATTAAAGGTAATAATGCAGTAAATAATATTGTGTAAAGATAATGACCTCATTAAGGAAATGGGGGGGGGGTGTATAATATATAGTAATGTAAAGTTGTAACTGTACATAATCATTACTCTGTGTGTGTGTGTGTGTGTGTGTGTTTATGGTGAATATTCCCCCTGAGTATAACAGCGTGTGATGATCTGAACCTTACCTTCATTGTGTATAACAGTTGCTCACATCAGAGCCCTCGCACCGTTGCCCCTCGTCAGTATCTCGGGGTTTTGGGCCTGAGATCATTGCCATATTCATTATGAAGCAGTTTCCTGGGTCTTAAAAACGTCACCCTAGTTCTGGTTCATTATGAATGTCAGTGGTGTAATTTAGCTGATGTTCCTCACACACACACTGTACTGTGTGTACATGGAGATCTGCAGCTCCACACTAAACTCTTTATCGTCTCAGTAATGTCTCACTTGGTCTGTGAGAACATATAAACTATATTAAACCTGAACCACACCATTATGGCTAATGTTTTTCTTTTCAAACAATCATTTCCATCCTCTTCATGCAAACAGCCATCATCCCTCGCTCCATCTCTCTCTCTCTCGCTCTCTCTCTCTCTCTCGTCTCGTCTCTCTCTTCATGGATGATCATTAACGGCTGGAGTGTCTTTCTGTAATTTAGGGATACCTTCCCAAAAGCAAATGGGAGATGGACACATCTGAGGCCAAACTGGGTACGTAAGCTGTTTATTCTCTATAAATTCTACTGTGTTTGTTTGTTGTGTTGATTTCAGCACAGTTTTACACCCTTTAGTGTTTATTGTGTTGATGTCAGCACAGTTTTACACCCTTTAGTGTTTATTGTGTTGATTTCAGCACAGTTTTACACTCTTTAGTGTTTATTGTGTTGATTTCAGCACAGTTTTACACCCTTTAGTGTTTATTGTGTTGATTTCAGCACAGTTTTACACCCTTTAGTGTTTATTGTGTTGATTTCAGCACAGTTTTACACCCTTTAGTGTTTATGTTGATGTCAGCACAGTTTTACACCCTTTAGTGTTTGTAGTAGCAGATAATTTATTGTAAAGGTTCAGAGAAAGGAGCTTGTGCTCAGTCCTTAGACAGATGATCAGAGTTCTAGTTCGTGACCTCATTCTCAGGTTTAATAATGAGTCATTACACACCTAACAGGTTCCACTCATGACCTCAGTGATGTTTTACTTTAAACAGATAAGTTAGATGGTTTAGCTGGAGGAGGGAAGAGGAAGCGGGACGTCTCGGCCATGGAAGACTTTTTACAGCTGCCTGATGATTACGCCAGCCGCATGTCCCAACCGGGCAAGAAAAGGGTAAATAATGCAAAGTCCCTGCTTTCATGTGTATATTATACCCCCTGGGGTTTATCAGGGATTTGATCTTGTGTGTGTGTGTGTCTCTTTGTGTTTTTGTATGTGCGTGTGTGTGTATACATGTGCGTGTGGTTTTTTGTGTGTGTTTTTGTATGTGCGTGTGTGTGTCTGTGTGCGTGTGTGTGTGTGTATACATGTGTGTTTTTTTTGTGTGTATACGTGTGCATGTGTTGTTGTTTTTTGTGTGTATATATGTGTGTATATATACGTGTGTGTGTGTGTGTGTGTGTGTGTGTGTGTGTGTGTGTGTGTGTGTGTGTGTGTGTATATGTGTGTGTGTGTGTATATGTGTGTGTGTGTGTGTGTGTGTGTGTGTGTATATGTGCGTGTGTGTGTGTGTGTGTGTGTGTGTGTGTAGGTGCGCTGGGCTGATTTAGAGGAGCAGAAGGATGCTGATCGGAAGCGAGCGATCGGGTTTGTAGTTGGACAGACAGACTGGGAGAAGATCACTGATGAGAGCGGACAGTTAGCGCAGCGTGCGCTCAATCGCACTAAATACTTTTAGACCTGTTTAAAGTCCCCTGTGTTCACACAGCACACGGTAAGTACACGTATGTGCAGATCACTTTACTGTCCCTGCTGTCTGCCTCACTACAGCTGGGACCACATCAGTGTGAACATGCTGAATAAGTCGCATTATTATGTCTTCATAGAGCTGCGTAGAGGATCAGACATGGGGGGGGGGCAGATCATGACATGTGATGGGGGTGTGAGACAGATCATGAGATGTGATGGGGGTGTGAGACAGATCATGAGATGTGATGGGGGTGTGAGACAGATCACGAGATGTGATGGGGGGTGTGAGACAGATCACGAGATGTGATGGGGGGTGTGAGACAGATCACGAGATGTGATGAGGTGGGTGTGTGTGTGTGTGTGTGTGTGTGTGTGTGACAGATCACTGTGATAACCTGTGTATTAATACAGTGTGCTGCTGTTCACAAACACGGACATCACCGTGGAAACGTGTAGCTGATGTGCATGTGGATTGCATTGTGTTATTTAGTGTGAATGAGATCAGATATTAATCAGATAAAGACTCTGTACCACAGGGTCAGATCACACACCCTAGTGACACAATAAACCAAGGGGGTTGTCATGCAGGATTCATTTATTCTGATTAACACTCAACCCTCTGTTTATATTAGTGTTCACCTTTATATGTACATACACACACACACACACTGATGTATTAGATGTGTGATGTTTATTAGTAGTGTTTACCAACACACACACACACACACACACACACACTGATGTATTAGATGTGTGATGTTTATTAGTAGTGTTTACGCGCACACACAGACGCGCACACACAGACGCGCGCACACACACACACACTGATGTATTAGATGTGTGATGTTTATTAGTAGTGTTTACAAACACACACACAGACACACACACACACACACTGATGTATTAGATGTGTGATGTTTATTAGTAGTGTTTACAAACACACACAGACGCGCGCGCGCACACACACACACACTGATGTATTAGATGTGTGATGTTTATTAGTAGTGTTTACAAACACACACACAGACACACACACACACACTGATGTATTAGATGTGTGATGTTTATTAGTAGTGTTTACAAACACACACACAGACACACACACACACTGATGTATTAGATGTGTGATGTTTATTAGTAGTGTTTACCAACACACACACACACACACTGATGTATTAGATGTGTGATGTTTATTAGTAGTGTTTACCAACACACACACACACACACACACTGATGTATTAGATGTGTGATCATGTATGGACACTAACACTAACCCTAGTGTTGTGGAAGTTTGGAAGTGTCAGTGTCAGTAACAGTGTCAGTAACAGTATCGGTGTCAGCAACAGTGTCAGTAACAGTATCGGTGTCAGTAACAGTGTCCGTGTCAGTAACAGTGTCCGTGTCAGTAATAGTGTCATTGACAGTATCGGTGTCGGTATCCGTGTCGGTATCCGTGTCAGTATCCGTGTCAGTATCCGTGTCAGTATCCGTGTCGGTATCCGTGTCGGTGTCGGTGTCAGTATCCGTGTCGGTATCAGTGTCGGTGTCAGTAACAGTGTCAGTATCAGTAACAGTGTCCGTGTCAGTATCGGTGTCGGTAACAGTGTCGGTATAGGTGACAGTGTCGGTATAGGTGACAGTGTCGGTATAAGTAACAGTGTCGGTAACAGTGTCGGTAACAGTGTCGGTAACAGTGTCGGTAACAGTGTCGGTAACAGTGTCGGTAACAGTGTCGGTAACAGTGTCGGTAACAGTGTCGGTAACAGTGTCGGTAACAGTGTCGGTAACAGTGTCGGTAACAGTGTCGGTAACAGTGTCGGTAACAGTGTCGGTAACAGTGTCGGTAACAGTGTCGGTAACAGTGTCGGTAACAGTGTCGGTAACAGTGTCGGTAACAGTGTCGGTAACAGTGTCGGTAACAGTGTCGGTATAGGTGACAGTGTCGGTATAGGTGACAGTGTCGGTATAGGTGACAGTGTCGGTAACAGTGTCGGTAACAGTGTCGGTAACAGTGTCGGTAACAGTGTCGGTAACAGTGTCGGTAACAGTGTCGGTAACAGTGTCGGTAACAGTGTCGGTAACAGTGTCGGTAACAGTGTCGGTAACAGTGTCGGTAACAGTGTCGGTAACAGTGTCGGTAACAGTGTCGGTAACAGTGTCGGTAACAGTGTCGGTAACAGTGTCGGTAACAGTGTCGGTAACAGTGTCGGTAACAGTGTCGGTAACAGTGTCGGTAACAGTGTCGGTATAGGTAACAGTGTCGGTATAGGTAACAGTGTCGGTATAGGTAACAGTGTCGGTATAGGTAACAGTGTCGGTATAGGTAACAGTGTCGGTAACAGTGTCGGTAACAGTGTCGGTAACAGTGTCGGTAACAGTGTCGGTAACAGTGTCGGTAACAGTGTCGGTAACAGTGTCGGTAACAGTGTCGGTAACAGTGTCGGTAACAGTGTCGGTAAGTGTCGGTATACGTAACAGTGTCGGTATACGTAACAGTGTCGGTATACGTAACAGTGTCGGTATAGGTAACAGTGTCGGTATAGGTAACAGTGTCGGTAACAGTGTCGGTATACGTAACAGTGTCGGTATACGTAACAGTGTCGGTATACGTAACAGTGTCGGTATACGTAACAGTGTCGGTATACGTAACAGTGTCGGTATACGTAACAGTGTCGGTATAAGTAACAGTGTCGGTAACAGTGTCGGTATAGGTAACAGTGTCGGTATGAGTAACAGTGTCGGTAACAGTGTCGGTATAGGTAACAGTATCAGTAACAGTGTCGGTATCAGTAACAGTGTCGGTATCGGTAACAGTGTCGGTATAAGTAACAGTGTCGGTATAAGTAACAGTGTCGGTATACGTAACAGTGTCGGTATACGTAACAGTGTCGGTATACGTAACAGTGTCGGTATACGTAACAGTGTCGGTATAGGTAACAGTGTCGGTATAGGTAACAGTGTCGGTATAGGTAACGGTGTCGGTATAGGTAACAGTGTCGGTATAGGTAACGGTGTCGGTATAGGTAACAGTGTCGGTGTCGGTAACGGTGTCGGTAACAGTGTCGGTAACAGTGTCGGTAACAGTGTCGGTAACAGTGTCGGTAACAGTGTCGGTAACAGTGTCGGTAACAGTGTCGGTAAGTGTCGGTATACGTAACAGTGTCGGTATACGTAACAGTGTCGGTATACGTAACAGTGTCGGTATACGTAACAGTGTCGGTATAGGTAACAGTGTCGGTATAGGTAACAGTGTCGGTATAGGTAACAGTGTCGGTAACAGTGTCGGTATACGTAACAGTGTCGGTATACGTAACAGTGTCGGTATACGTAACAGTGTCGGTATACGTAACAGTGTCGGTATAAGTAACAGTGTCGGTAACAGTGTCGGTATAGGTAACAGTGTCGGTATGAGTAACAGTGTCGGTAACAGTGTCGGTATAGGTAACAGTATCAGTAACAGTGTCGGTATCAGTAACAGTGTCGGTATCGGTAACAGTGTCGGTATAAGTAACAGTGTCGGTATAAGTAACAGTGTCGGTATACGTAACAGTGTCGGTATACGTAACAGTGTCGGTATACGTAACAGTGTCGGTATACGTAACAGTGTCGGTATAGGTAACAGTGTCGGTATAGGTAACAGTGTCGGTATAGGTAACAGTGTCGGTATAGGTAACAGTGTCGGTATAGGTAACAGTGTCGGTATAGGTAACAGTGTCGGTATAGGTAACAGTGTCGGTATAGGTAACAGTGTCGGTATAGGTAACAGTGTCGGTATACGTAACAGTGTCGGTATACGTAACAGTGTCGGTATACGTAACAGTGTCGGTAACGGTGTCGGTAACGGTGTCGGTAACGGTGCCGGTAACGGTGCCGGTAACGGTGTCGGTATACGTAACAGTGTCGGTATAAGTAACAGTGTCGGTATAAGTAACAGTGACGGTAT
Source organism: Tachysurus fulvidraco (assembly GCF_022655615.1). Lineage (NCBI taxonomy): Eukaryota > Metazoa > Chordata > Actinopteri > Siluriformes > Bagridae > Tachysurus > Tachysurus fulvidraco. The sequence goes on from NC_062533.1 coordinate 21,702,175, forward strand.
AAGTAACAGTGTCGGTAACAGTGTCGGTAACAGTGTCGGTATAGGTAACAGTGTCGGTATAGGTAACAGTGTCGGTATAGGTAACAGTGTCGGTATAGGTAACAGTGTCGGTAACGGTAACAGTGTCGGTGTCGGTAACGGTGTCGGTAACGGTGTCGGTAACGGTGTCGGTAACGGTGTCGGTAACGGTGTCGGTAACGGTGTCGGTAACGGTGTCGGTATACGTAACGGTGTCGGTATAGGTAACAGTGTCGGTAACGGTAACGGTGTCGGTAACGGTGTCGGTAACGGTGTCGGTAACGGTGTCGGTAACGGTGTCGGTATACGTAACGGTGTCGGTATACGTAACGGTGTCGGTATAGGTAACGGTGTCGGTATAGGTAACGGTGTCGGTATAGGTAACGGTGTCGGTATAGGTAACGGTGTCGGTATAGGTAACGGTGTCGGTATAGGTAACGGTGTCGGTATAGGTAACGGTGTCGGTATAGGTAACGGTGTCGGTATACGTAACGGTGTCGGTATACGTAACGGTGTCGGTATACGTAACGGTGACGGTGACGGTGACGGTGTCGGTGACGGTGACTGTGTCGGTATAGGTAACAGTGTCGGTATAGGTAACAGTGTCGGTATAAGTAACAGTGTCGGTAACAGTGTCGGTATAGGTAACAGTGTCGGTATAGGTAACAGTGTCGGTATAGGTAACAGTGTCGGTATAGGTAACAGTGTCGGTATAGGTAACAGTGTCGGTATAGGTAACAGTGTCGGTAACAGTGTCGGTAACAGTGTCGGCAACAGTGTCGGCAACAGTGTCGGCAACAGTGTCGGCAACAGTGTCGGCAACGGTATAGGTGACGGTGTCGGTATAGGTGACGGTGTCGGTATAGGTGACGGTGTCGGTATAGGTGACGGTGTCGGTATAGGTGACGGTGTCGGTATAGGTGTCGGTGTCGGTATAGGTGTCGGTATAGGTGACGGTGTCGGTGACGGTGACGGTGTCGGTGACGGTGTCGGTGACGGTGACGGTGTCGGTGACGGTGTCGGTGACAGTGTCGGTGACAGTGTCGGTGTCGGTGTCAGTAACAGTAACATTGTCAGTAACAGTGTCAGTAACAGTGTCATTGACAGTATCGGTGTGTCAGTATCAGTGTCAGTGTCATTGACAGTATCGGTGTGTCAGTATCAGTATCGGTGTGTCAGTAACAGTGTCATTGACAGTATCGGTGTGTCAGTAACAGTGTCATTGACAGTATCGGTGTGTCAGTAACAGTGTCAGTGTCAGTAACAGTGTCAGTAACAGTATCGGTGTCGGTATGCCGGTCAGCAGGCAGGACTATAAAGGGTCACAGTTTATTCCCATTGCTGCTCAACAAGTCCCAGTGCTGTCTGTAACGTACACAGGGGGAGGGGCTCTGATCTGTCGTTACACTGAGTGTTAATCAGCATCGTCAGGTGGTGGCTACATTACACGTGATCAGGATGAATCTAGAATGGTACAGGGTGGTACGGGGTGTGTTGTGGTGGTACAGGGTGGCACAGGATGGTTGGGGTGGTACGGGGTGTGTTGGGGTGGTACAGGATGGTTGGGGAGGTACGGGGTGTGTTGGGGGTGGTACAGGGTGGTACAGGATGGTTGGGGTGATACGGGGTGTGTTGGGGGTGGTACAGGATGGTTGGGGTGGTACAGGGTGGTTGGGGTGGTACGGGGTGGGTTGGGGTGGTACAGGGTGGTTGGGGTGGTACGGGGTGGGTTGGGGTGGTACGGTGTGGTTTGGGTTGTACAGGATGGTTGGGGTGGTACGGGGTGGTACAGGGTGGTACGGGGTGGTTGGGGTTGTACAGGATGATTGGGGTGGTACGGGGTGTGTTGGGTTGTACAGCATGGTTGGGGTGGTACGGAGTGTGTTGGGGGTGGTACAGGGTGGTTGGGGTGGTACGGGGTGTGTTGGGGGTGATACAGGGTGGTTGGGGTGGTACAGGGTGTGTTGGGGTGGTACAGGGTGGTTGGGGTTTTGTGGGTGTGAGGGCAGTTAGTGTTCTGCGTATTAAAGGCATTAATCTTATTGTGTGTTTCAGGTTCTCAGCGGTGGATACGATGAGCTCCATGCTGTGATTAGTTAATTGATGCGGTGCAGATTAGGCCACGCCCCCTGACAGTCGTCTCTCCTGCAGTATCTTAAATATTTTGTTAACCTGAGTGTTAATGTTTGTTACTCAGGTGTCCTGCAGTTATCATGTTTATTTCAGTGTTTAGACTGATGTGCTTTTGTTTTTTAATCCATGTGATTCTCTCAGACTGTACTTTCATACACACCCCAATAAACACAACAGCAAACAGTGTGACACACACACACACGGCTCTGGGCTTCTTATTGTCTCACACTGAGTTTCAGCTGTCTGCAGTGTGCTGTGGACGTGTCACAGGTAAGATCAGAACACACTGATGATTACATCCTGAGAGATGGCCCACTGAAAGGTCCTGCTGGATATTGTGTAAACATCTCACACCACCGAACATCTCACACCACCGAACATCTCACACCACCGAACATCTCACACCACCGAACATCTCACACCACCGAACATCTCACACCACCAAACATCTCACTCCAAACCTGTGTGTGTGTGCGCGAGTGTGTGTGTGTGCGCGAGTGTGTGTGTGTGTGCGCGAGTGTGTGTGTGTGTGCGCGAGTGTGTGTGTGTGTGCGCGAGTGTGTGTGTGTGTGCGCGAGTGTGTGTGTGTGTGCGCGAGTGTGTGTGTGTGTGCGCGAGTGTGTGTGTGTGTGCGCGAGTGTGTGTGTGTGTGCGCGAGTGTGTGTGTGTGTGTGCGCGAGTGTGTGTGCGCGTGCGTGCGAGTGTGTGGGAGTGAGTGAGTGCGTGCGAGTGTGTGGGAGTGAGTGAGTGCGTGCGAGCGAGTGAGTGTGTGCGTGCGAGCGCGTGCGAGTGAGCGTGTGCGAGTGAGTGTGCGTGAGTGTGCGTGAGTGAGTGTGCGTGCGTGCGTGAGTGAGTGTGTGCATGCGTGCGTGTGTGCGTGAGCGTGCGTGTGAGAGTGTGTGTGTGTGTGTGTGTGTGTGTGTGTGTGGAGACCTTTAGCACATGCTGTAGAAATGAGTGATGTGCTTCGAGGTTGCTTTCAAAAGTGTTACATATTAAAGTACACAGAAGTGCGTCAGGTACGGAGCCGAGGTACGGAGCCGAGGCACAGAGACGAGTAACTGAGGCACTGAATGTGTTCAACTGAGGAAGGACAAAAGTGATGATTCAGCAGAACAAAGAGCTTTTTCACAAGAAAGTGATGACCTTCATGTACAGTTTAAAGGTAATGAGTAAGTGTTAAAGCACTCAGTGCAAACTGTTATGGGGACATTAAAGGGTTAACTACAGAGGAGTTCTGTAGAACCTGCTGTCTTCATACTGCTGCATCTCTGACACACACACACACACACAGGCACCCTAACGTGTTGGGCCGTGTCAGACACGTGATTACTCCACACACTGGGGGTGTGTGTGTGTATTTGTGTGTGTATTTGTGTGTTTGTGAGCATGAACATAATCATGGTTCCTTTATCTTTATCATTATAGATGTCCTGTTAGAGAACCAGTGGGAGATCCTGTAAAGTGTGCTGATCTCACAGATGTTTTTACTCAGGAGTGTTTAGTGTTAAACACAGAGCTTGGGTGTGGCCATGCACCTGAGATCATCTGCTTCATCGCTCCACCTTCCTCCATGATCAGGTGTAACTGCAGCCGTGCTGACCCTGGGGATCACACTGGGTTGTAGAGGTGTGTATGTGTGTAGGTGCAGTACATCATTCTGAGCTCTATAACAGTCTCAGGTCATAATCACATTGAGACCCAGTAGTACATGGAAACTGCACACACTGTCTGTTATGGATGGGGGGGTGCAGGGGTGATGTTTTGTGATGAACTGTGTGTGTGTGTGTGTGTGTGTGTGAGTGAATGTAACAGCAGGGGTGATGTTTTGTGATGAACTGTGTGTGTGTGTGTGTGTCATGACAAAGCAAACAGAATTATTTTTTTTAAAAAGAGCAGATGATGAATGCTGCCTCTCAAATCACACACACTGAAACGTTCAGGTGAACAGTGCACACTATAATGACACTATAATAAGGTATATAAGGTATGTGGTTTGGGACACTATATAATACACAGGTATGTGGTTTGGGACACTATATAATACACAGGTATGTGGTTTGGGACACTATAATACACAGGTATGTGGTTTGGGACACTATAATACACAGGTATGTGGTTTGGGACACTATATAATACACAGGTATGTGGTTTGGGACACTATATAATACACAGGTATGTGGTTTGGGACACTATAATACACAGGTATGTGGTTTGGGACACTATATAATACACAGGTATGTGGTTTGGGACACTATATAATACACAGGTATGTGGTTTGGGACACTATATAATACACAGGTATGTGGTTTGGGACACTATATAATACACAGGTATGTGGTTTGGGACACTATATAATACACAGGTATGTGGTTTGGGACACTATATAATACACAGGTATGTGGTTTGGGACACTATATAATACACAGGTATGTGGTTTGGGACACTATATAATACACAGGTATGTGGTTTGGGACACTATATAATACACAGGTATGTGGTTTGGGACGCGACCACAATGGTCCCTACATTCTTGAATTTGACTGATGCAAACTCAAAGCCCTGGTGTGAAGTTAATATATAACTGTAATGAGTCTGTTCACAGATATGAGCATTTCTAAGGGGTATTTTAAGTGTGTGTGTGTGTGTGTGTGTGTGTGTGTATGCATTACACACTTTATCGCCAGCATCAGTGTAATGATGCTTTTCCATCACAGAGGTCGTGTATACTGCTGGTTGGAGACTCATCGCCCGGTGGTCGCCCTGCCAGGGATTGATCTTCATGGTCATCAGTGTCTCATGGGGTTGTTGTGTATGAAGCCCCCCGGAGACTGTCATGTCTTCTTCTGTCCCAATGTTGTGTCAGTCAGCTGTATGGTCTGGTCTTTATCAGCAGGTCTGAGCTGAACTCGGAGTTTATGATGACCCATTAGTTCCTCAGGAGCTCTCGGCTGCACTGTTATAAACTGTCGTAGAAAGGACATTATTTACATTTACACAATATGCATCAGAACAAAATTAGACAGGTGCATAAATTTGGGCACCCCAACAGAAAAATCACCAATATTTAGTAGAGCCTCCTTTAGCAGAAATAACAGCCTCTAGATGCTTCCTATAGCCTGTAATGAGTGTCTGGGTTCTGGATGAAGGTATTTTGGACCATTCCTCCTTATAGAACATCTCCAGGTCAGTTAGGTTCTGTTCTGATGCATATTGCACATTTTCTGTTTACCCAATAAACCTCATGTCACTACTGAAATATTACTTTAGTGTCCTTCAGTTATTTAATGAAATTGCTGATAAAACTCCCAAATATTTATACATGAAAATCATGGAGATTGTCATGGGTGCCTAAACTTTTGCATACAACTGTATTTATTTTCTCTCTCTTCTGTGTCCATACTTGTGTAAAGACTTCTGCTTTGACACAACGGGAATCGTTAAAACGCTATACAAATAAATGGAAGTGAATTAAAACTCACACTGATGCTGTACAGATGAAACAAATCCTGGTCAAGTCACAAGAGAACATGACTATAGTTTCACTGGACCAGCAGGTGGGGCTGTTGTGCTGTTCACACTTATGGGCTTGTGGAGCCTTCGTAAGGGAGCTTTACTTTAAATACCTCCAAGTAAAAGTTTGGGCTTTCGTGATGCCTGTGTGTTAGAATTCTGATGATAAAGGCTTTAAAGCTTTGACCTGCATGAAGAGCTGCATAATCACTGTATAAAGTCTAATACAGAGGAAGTTCACGTGTGTGTGTGAACGTGTGTGTGCGTGTGTGTGTGTGTGGTCAGTGTGTCACTGCTGGTGACCGTACACTCAGAAGTGTTCGACAGGATGGAGACATTTATCCACTGAAGCTGATGTGACCACGATGGTGTGTGAATCGCTTCTGATCTTCAGCTTGGAATCTCATTACATCTTCACAGCATTAACCAAGATGAGGTGAAAAAGTTTCCACTCAAGTGAAAGTGATGATTTTAGTGTTTCTGTGGTAAGAATACCTGCAGCTCCATGCTCAAGCTTCACATGGTGAGCTGTTTGTCCTCTTACAGTCTTCACTCAGGGACAATCGGACTGGAGACAGGTGTGTGAGGGCCAGGTGACTGGGATTGGACTAAATGAAGGGAAGTGCATGATTTTTGCATTAGACTAATTATAATGTACACATGAGCATGTAACTACAGCTCTACATGGGAAGCTTCAGTAATTGAACTCCCCTAATGGGGCTAAGCAGAAGTAATGCTGAGTTATACATGCTAACTGATCTACTAGCACAGGGATGATGCGAATAGTGCACACTAAATGAAGTGTGTGTGTGTGTGTGTGTGTGTGTGTGTGTGTGTGTGTGTCATGTCATGTACAGAATAAATCTGTGTGTTAACTCTGTGCTTGATATCCCTCACAGTCAGCAGACACAGATTCTGATTGGCTGTTGAGAGAATTATTGACGCCCTGTAAAAGATGTTCATGTTGCTGTGTGTTACTTATTGTGAACATGGTCATGTTTACTGTTCATCACCTGTTGAACATTGTGGGCGTGGCCAATGTTTAATATTACTTCCTGACCTGTAAACAGCTACAACAGTCCAGATGATCACATGTGGTGCTTTTCCCTGGATCAGCAGGGATGGAGCTGACAGGCAGTTTGGGCATCCAATCATTATGTCTTTATAACATTTATCATAAAATACTGCTTTAATTACAAAAACTAATAATAGCAGATGGGTAGCAATCTAGGCTAACTGTAGAATTTGCTAAGTACCGAGAATCGACTAGCAGTAAGTTAAGCTAACATGAAGCTGACTGTGTGTGTGTGTGTGTGTGTGTGTGTGGTGTTTTGTCTGAGCCTTTGAGGGCGTGTGAATAAACACACATGCCTTTGAATGAATTAAAAATAATCACCGGGTCTAATGTGAAATCTTACTGCAATGGGTTTTATGTAAAGGTGGTGTGTGTGAGTCAGGGTGTAGGTGGTGTGTGTGAGTCAGGGTGTAGTGTGTGAGTAAAAAAAGATTTCCAGATCATTCTTTTGTACTTTCTTGTTTCTTTACTGTTAATAAAAAGTTAATAATGAAAAGAAATGAAGCTTTTGGTGCTTTGTTCTGTCTGCAGCCTCCGTTACAGCACTGAGACGCTGATTGGCTGATCACATCATGAGCAGGTGTGTTTGTGTGTTGGAGATGTGATGAAACAGCGCCATCTGTCGGGATTACGGTGGCACTGCAGGAAGCATTTAAGGTGGAACAAAAATGATAAAAGGCGCATTAGATCATAAGCACATTTATATCGCCATAATGAATATCAATAACTCTGTTATTAATGAATTACTCCCTGTGTGTGCGCGCGCGCGTGTGTGTGTGTTGTAGCTGTGTGTTGAGGCGGCGCCCTTTACTGCAGGGTGGGACAGCGACACACACACACACACACACACACACACACACACACAGCACCGCTGTGGAACGCCGATCAGACACACATCAGTGGTGTGTGAGACGAGGATCTAAGGTAAGTCTTTGCAATAATCTAGTTAATAAGCTTTAATTTTAGCTTGTGTGTGTGTGTGTGTGTGTGTGTGTGTGTGTGTGTGTGTGTGTGTGTGTGTGTGTTAGAATGAAGCATCTTCGTTCTTTACGTGAACCTGATGATGATGATGAAGCGATCCAGGACGCGGTGTATCAAAGGTGTAAAAACCGGAAGTCACAGCGCGTTAACGGACTAAACCTTTAATTGTGATTAAAAAATGAACAGAGACACTGTGTGTGTGTGTGTGTGTGTGTGTGTGTGTGTGTGTGTGTGTGTGTGTGTGTGTGTGTTATTCAGTCTGAGCATCTGCAGGCCTTCTTGATCCTCATAATTCTGTGCGCGCGCGTGAATAAACGCTTGAAAACACATGACATAAACATTAGTATGTAGTTTATAGATATTACATTATTAACAGTTTACATGCTTTACGGTGGATGTGGAGAAAATCCATCACCAATCCATAACACCGACAAATCCGGACATGCTGACGTCATTGGGGTAGAATTAATCTGTTTTAATGTTGAGAAATAAAAGATTTAGGATTTAGTTTACACACACACACACACACACACACACACACGTTAATCTGAACTTGATAACAATCATTCCATGTGTGTTCCAGTGAACAGCCAACACACACGTTAGATGAGTGGAAATTCTCATCATAACGTTATTAGAAAAATATCTGTAGTCATACATTCTGATTCAGTGTCAGCTAAATGTAAATAATATATTTATTAAGAATAAAAAAAATCTGTTTCTTTAAAAGTATTACAAAATGATTATTTTAATATGAATATGAATTATACTATTAATATGATTATTAATAATATTTACTTAATAATTACTAATAATAATTCTTAAATCTACCAACAGATTAAACTTACAGCTTTAATGAAGTCTTTCTTCTTCTCGGAGATTCTCTAACATACAACAGGTCAAGGAATGAAAATGAACTGAAGTCCTGGAATGAACAGAGTAGTAATGATTACAGCTCACAGCTTTACAGAATGCAGTTAGAGAAGTGTTAGCTCAGTGGTGAATGTGGTGGGCTACTGATCACAAGCTGTACCTGCTGGGTTACAGGAGCAGGAAGCAGGAGGAAGTTAGTAAGCGTCCACTGTCTGATGTCCTTCACACTATCTTCAGTCTTATTAAACTGGTGACTCTGACTGAGCTGAAGCATACAGCTGTGTGTCACCAACATAACGGTGGAAGCTAATACAATGTTTACGAATAATTGCATCAAGGGGTAGAATATATAGGGAGAAAAGCAATGGGCCTAAAACAGAACCTTGTGGAACACCAAACATTACCTTAGTTTGTTTAGAGTCGTCACCATTTAGATCTACAAACTGATATCGATCTGTCTCACAAGACCTGATCCAGGAGAGAGCTGTCGCTTTAACACCAACATGTTCTAGTCTATAAAGTAAAATAACATGGTCAATGGTGTCAAAAGCTGCACTAAGATCCAGTAACACCAGTAAAGAGACACAACCCTGATCTGAGACCAGTAACAGGACATTTACCACTTTAACCAGCGCTGTCTCTGTGCTGTGATGAGGACTAAATCCTGACTGATACATTACATAAATATTATTTCTAACGTAAGTGCTGTGTATGACTTTTTTAGGATCTTGACGAGGTCATCTTATGTAATGAGGGGTTTTAATTTTGCTAATCTGCTCATTTTCATGGCGACATGACTCTACCTCACTAACCTTACTTGACTCTACCTCACTAACCTTACTTGACTCTACCTCACTAACCTTACTTATGTATCTCACAGTAACAAGCGAATACTCTCAGACCAAAACTACTGTCACTATTTGGTCTTCTCTTGTTTCCCAGAATGCTCAGCAGCTGGTGGGTGAATTAAAGATGAGTGTGACATCATGGTTTTTGGTGAGCAGCTCCGGCACTCGTCACCGATTGCCGCGGGAGATGATCTTCGTAGGTCGTGAGGACTGTGAGCTTATGCTGCAGGTGAGATGTCATAAAATACACACAAACAGACGCAAATCTGTGACTAACAGAACATCTGTTCATTTATCTCTCTGAAACTGTCCAGTTTTTGGATCAGCTGTATTGATATCATCTATAACATATTAATAATGTCTGTCTGTCTGTCTGTCTCTCTCCCTGTCTCACCCTTCCTGTCTCACTCTCTCAGTCCCGCAGTGTTGATAAACAGCATGCTGTGATTAACTACAATGCTGCTACTGATGAGCACTTGGTGAAAGATCTGGGCAGTTTAAATGGGGTAAAGTTAATCTCTCCACTTAGCTTGTAACATTGTTTGATTCTTTGTTAAATTACAGGATCCCATGATAAGTGCACTGTCACATGCAGTAACTGAAGTTGTCTCTCAAACACCAAAGTCTTTATAAAGAGTACTCATCTGCACTGTATGCCCAAAAGTATGTGGACACCTGACCTTTATATGTGGACACCTCTATAATGTTTGACATCCCATTCCAAAACCACAGGCCTTTGTTGCAGCAACATCTCTCACCTTCTGGGAAGGCTTTCTACAACATATTGGAGTGTGTTTTGGGGAACTTTTGTCCATTCAGTCAAAATAGCATTTGTGAGGCTAGACAGTGCTGTTGGACAGGGAAGCCAGCCCTGTGCTGCCTGCATATCAATCTCCCCAAACCTTGTCTTTATGGATCCTGCTGTGGGGACACTGCAGATGCTGAAACAGAAAAGGGCCTTCCCCAAACTTGTGTAAAATGTCTTTGTGTACTGTATCAGTAACGTTCATCTTCACTTTAAAATAAGGGGCCTGGGCAGTGGTGACTGCTGGGGATAATAGAACGAAAACTGAATATTGACAGGTTGAATATTAAAATATTAAGGTGAAGCAGTACGTCATGTTATGATGTCTGCTTCTTCTTATTATTATTATAATAATTGTTATAAATAATATTAATTGTAATCAGCAGCAGCGACTGACATTCAGGTAATGAGAGATCTCATATTTAACAGTCCTAGTGATCAAAGGTCAGGGTGACTCTAATTTTATGTTAATAAGGTTACTAAAACATTTTTTCTGATTTAATTAGTTAACAATAATCAATAATGGCAGGTTAAGAGGCTAAGAAGGGAAATGAATAAAAATATGTTTTTAGCATAGATTTAAACTTAAACAGACGGAGCATTTTGATGTCTGAATCCACAAGTAAGGAGCAGCTACTGCAAATGCTCCATCACCTTTAAGGTGAGACGTGTAAGACACCTTGTTTAGGAGACCTATGGAGCCATAGTGCTGAGTAAGCATGAACTAGGTCTATAATGTAAGAAGGTGCCTTTCCCATTATTTTCTTTGAAAACAATTAAAATAACCTTGAACTGAATTCTAACATTAATTGGCAGCCAGTGAAGAGAGGCCAAATGGTTGTGTTCTGTAGACGAGCTATTGAGGATCGAGGAAGAACGATATATTAGGAATTTCAATAGTCCAGAATCGGTCTGGAAATTATTCGTAACTGGTAATAACTGTCCTTGACAAAAAGCTGATTTGTTTGTCAGAACAGTGTATGTCATTCTGTTACACTGTGGAGCTTCTGTCACTAAAACAAATCCCTTACATATGGCTTTACGTATGGAGCGAGATTTTATTACTGGTCAAGTGGCATCTTTTCTTGGAGGGATGCATAATAATCACCTCAGGTTTATCTTTGTTAAGCTGTAGAATATTGTTTGCCATCCAGCTTTTAATATCTTTGAACCAGTCCAAGAGGGCCTGTAGTGTGGCTCCAGATTTTTAAGGCAGGGTAATGCTGAAAGTTCTAGATTTCTTTATAATATTTCCAACTGGGAGCTTGGTTGAAAATAGAATAGATTAGGTTGATAAGTAGTGAAAAGTGGAACCCACAGGGACACCACACGTGACAGGTGGAAGAAGAAGAAAACTGACCTATAGCCAAAGTCCTGGATTTAAGATACAAATGAAACCAATCAGGAGCAGTGTGTTTGATGCCAATGCAGTGTTTGAGGCATGAGAGAAGGATACTGAGATCTATTGTATCATAAGCAGTGGGAAGATCTAATACAATCAAAAATCCATTGACACCAGAGTCTACAGCAGTTAACTGATCATCCATTACCTTTAACAGAGCTGTTTCAATACTATGGTGACTTTTAACTGAATGGGGTCTGAAACAACAACAATTGTGACTGATTTTCTCCATTATTTCTTAAATAAATGACAGTTTGGAAGTGGGATTTTAGTTAATGAGGGAATTTATCTCAAGTAGGGGCTGGTCACCCTGCTTAAGGAATTCAGGAACAATGCCAGTGGCTAAAGAGGTAGTTATAATTACAGCGATATGAGGACCTGTTGTATCAAAAGCAGCTATAACGAGATCAGAGGGAACATCATCATGAGGTGAAATTGTAGGCTTCATCAGGATTACCCTGTCCCTCAGCTCGGAAAAATATACTGCATTAAAATGATTTAAAGTTAATGTAGTGAGCGGATAGTCAGGCATAGTGACAGGCTGAGAGAGAGAGAAAGAGGAGGATCATTAACTTGAGTATTCCTTGATGGTTCAACCTTACATAAGGTATTGGGATTAATGATTAAATGTATAGTGCTAAACAGAATTGTAAGGGAGTGACAGTGTTTACAACATTTTGACAAGTCTGCCTAAAGAGTGAGTGGAGTCGTCTAGCCAAGGTTGGGATCTAACTTACGGGTGTCTGTATTTAAGAGGTGTCACAGACTCTACAATGGTTGAGCACGAAGAACTGAAAAATGAAATGAATTCATCAGGACTTGAGAACTCATCGTTGGAAATTGATGTGTCGGCCTTTCCTTGATAGCTATCGATAAAATTGTTAGCAGAATTAATGTAGTGAAGATAATGGCGTAGGGTTGGGTTAGACCCAGGGTTAGGGTTAGGGTTAGGCCTAGGGTTAGACCCAGGGTTAGGGTTAGGGTTGGGGTCAGGGTTAGAGTTAGGGTAGGGTTAGGGTTAGGGTTGGGGGTAGGGTTTTTTCTTTTTAGGGTTAGGGTTGGGGGTAGGGTTAGGGTTGGGGGTAGGGTTTTTTCTTTTTAGGGTTAGGGTTGGGGGTAGGGTTAGACAAAAACAGCACTGACCAGTGTAAATACTGTAAGTTCAAACAATACTGTGTATGCAGAAATACTGGAAAGAACACAGTATTATAGCAGCAGTTACATGAGGTAATTGTGCAAAACTGCAATCAGTTGAAATGTGAGACAGCAAAGAGCATACAGTGCATGTGTGTGTTGTGCTCAGTACAGTTCAGTTATTAAGGAGCCTGATGGCTTGTGGAAAGATATGTGGGGAGATGTGTTCATATCTCCTGGTTATAGTTAGGACTCTAGCTGCTGTGTTCTGGACTAACTGGAGCTTGTTTCTGCTCCTACTGGAACATCCAGACAGTAAAGTATTACAATAATCCAACCTAGAGGTAACAAATACATGACCTAATGTTTCTGCATCATGTAATGACATCATATTTCTGATCTTAGTCATATTACTAAGATAAAGAAGGTTAACATTGTGGTATTATTTATGTGAGCTTCAGATGAGAGACTGGTATCAATAATCACACCGAGGTCTTTTACTGCTGCACATGATGTAATAGAAAGACCACCCAGAGTTACTCTGTAATCAGAAAGCTTACTTCTGACTGTCTGTGGTCCTGGTACAAGATCTTCTGTGTGTCAGAGTTAAACAGGAGGAAGTTAGTAAGTGTCCACTGTCTGATGTCCTTCACAAATAGATGTTTACAAATAGAAAAGCAATGGGCCTAAAACAGAACCCTGCAGAACACCGAGCATTCAGTCTTATTAAACTGGTGACTCTGACTGAGCTGAAGCATACAGCTGTGTGTCATCAACATAACGGTGGAAGCTAATGCAATGTTTACGAATAATTGCATCAAGTGGTAGAATATATAGGGAGAAAAGCAATGGGCCTAAAACAGAACCTTGTGGAACACCGAACATTACCTTAGTTTGTTTAGAGTCGTCACCATTTAGATCTATGAACCGATATCGATCTGTCACATAAGATCTGATCCAGGAGAGAGCTGTCGCTTTAACACCAACATGTTCTAGTCTATCAAGTAAAATAACATGGTCAATGGTATCACAAGCTGCACTAAGATCCAGTAACACCAGTAAAGAGACACAACCCTGATCTGAGACCAGTAACAGGACATTTACCACTTTAACCAGCGCTGTCTCTGTGCTATGATGAGGCCTAAACCCTGACTGATACATTACATGTATATTATTCCTATGTAGGTCTGAACATAACTTGGGTCGCGGTCAGTGAAAATAAGTCAGTCTCTAATACTGATCAAAAACAGAATTATTATTAAAAGCATTATCTAGCAAATTGTTTAATATTAAACGATATTAGACTGAAGTGTGACCCCCATCATGGGTGGGTCCGATTACATTTTGTTTAACCTCTACTGTATCTAAGATGGAAGCATCAGATTTTCTCAGAGGAGCTTCTAACTTATCAAAATGAATATTAAAGTCTCCAACAATTACTGCTTTCACAGAGAAGTTCAGAATATGGTCCAGGAGGTCTGTAAATAACAATTAGAGGAACTGATTCAGTAGACTTATTTTTTTTTTTGTGGCTACATATATGTTAGTATGAAGAACTTCTAATGAGTTAAACATGTGTCTAGATTGTTGTTTGACATCAAGTTTATCATCATGAATAACTGCGACACCTCCTCCCCTGCCTGTTCGGTGTGGCTGATGTATATAACTATAACCGGGTGGACAAGCTTAGTTTTATGTGACAAACTCGTTTGGTTTGATCCATGTTTCAGTAAACTTCTGATCAGTAATCATTTAATCAGAGCTTTAGATGCAGGCATTGTTATATTTAACAGTCCTAGCTTCAGATCAAAGGTGCTGGCTGTACATTCACTATGATGTAATTTTATGCTAATAAGGTTACTAAAACAAATTTTCTGAGAGTTTAGAGATTTTTATTTGACTTGGGAAACTGACACAGTCTCTATATTGTGAACCCTGAGTGACAACTCGATGCAGCTAGCATACGGTGGGATTAGCCTGCTTGTCTGCTCCCTGGCCCTGGCTCCAGATTGTTACAGATTAACTTGACCTGTTCATACACTTTGAGCTTTGCTGCAAGAAATGAGAGCAGCGCCTTCTTGAGTGGGATGGACACCATCCTGTCCTAACAGGCCAGCCTTGCCCTTAAAAGTGCTCCAATTACCTATGAAGCCCACATTGTTTTCAGAGCACCACCTGGACATTCAGCAGTTAGGCGACCATAACCTGCTGTAAGCTACATTGCCACGCCTCATTGGGATGGGGCCGGAGCACACTACAGCATTGGACATTGCCTTCGCTAATTCACACACCTCTACAAATTTACTCTCTGTAATTTCTGACTGATGAAGGTGTATATTGTTAGCTCCTTTGTGGAAAACTACCTTCGAGTACCTATGCTTGCCTAAGACCATAAGATTACCTGTAATGTCCGGTGCCCTGGCTCCTGGAATACACATAACCAGTGCTGCTGGAGCACCTAAAAACATGCCTTAAGATAGAGTCACCTATAATCAGAGCTTTTTTCCCTTTTCTGCAGTCCAGGTGGTTCATCGTGGTGTGGAGAAGATGAGCAATGGCGTCCTCAGTAGAGTGGTTATGGTGGTACTGCATTGGATCCAGTGTGTCTGGTAGTGATGCAGTGATGAAGTCTCTGACCAGTCTTTCGAAGAACTTCATCACTACTGAGGTCAGGGCTACAGGGCAGTAATTGTTGAGGCAGGCAGGCTGGAGTTTCTTCGGGACAGGAACAATGGTGGACTGTTTGAAGCATGAGGGGACAACAGACTGTTCCACCTGTGCTAGCTGGTCAGCGCAGGCTTTCAGAACAAGACCTGTGATGGCATCTGGCCCTGCTGCCTTCCTGGTATTCACTCACCTGAACGCCCTCGTTACGTCATGCTCTGAGATGGTGAACGTGTTTACATCTCCAGCTCTCTCAGCGTGCATAGTGTTTGTGCCGTTAGCGTCGCTAGCGTGGTTAGCTGCATCCTTGATGTGAGCATAAAAGATGTTTAGCTCGTCAGCCAGAGAAGTGTCCACATTCCCCATTCTAGAAGCTTGTGTTCTATAGTCCGTGATGTTCCTTAATCCCAGCCACAGGCTCCTAGAGCCACCATGTTGGAACTGTGACTCTAGTTTCCTCCCATAGCACCACTTTGCTTCCTTCACCGCTCTGCGCACACTGTAAGATGCAGCCTTGTACTCATCCATGTTCCTGGTGGTGAGCCCCGTGTTGTAGGCATCGGAGTGGGATCTCAGAGCATCGTGGATGGTTTTATCCACCCATGGCTTCTGGTTGGGAAATGTTTTGATGGTGGTTTTCTGCACCGTATCATCCGCTAGTCTCCCAATGAATCCCACAACCGCTTCCGTAAGCATGTTGACGTCATCCGAGCTGAACATGTCCCAGTGTGTGTCATGTAATGTGTCCTGCAGATCGGCCACCATTTAGTCAGAATTTTAATGCTCCACGGCTTACGGGTCGAGGAGGTGAAGTAGCAGTTATTTTTAAAGAACACTTAAACTGTCGTCGTCTGTCTGCTTACTCCTATTCCAGCTTCAAACTCAGTATTTTTGAACTAAGCTGGAGTTATTCGGTGTTGTGCGCTGTTGTCTATCGCCCACCCAAATATAACAAAGACTTTATTAAGGAGTTTTCAGATTTCTTGGCTGAAATTATGCCAAAATATGATCGGGTCTTAATTATTGGGGTTTTTAACATCCATGTGTGTTGTCCTGTCAAACCCTTGGCTAAAGCCTTTCTTAATTTGGTGGAGTCTTTTCACTTAACTCAGCTTGTGGCTAGTCCCACACATGTTTGTGGTCATATCTTATTGGTTTTATCATATCGCTTGCCAATTGGTAATGTTGAAGTCGGTGATGCTGTTTTCTCTGATCATGTACCTGTTTTCTTTGAGGTATGTATTACCTGTGATCCTAAAGTGACTGCTCCAACCATAGAACAATTAATTCTTCAACCATTCAATCATTCTCAGAGGCTTTTAATGCTATTGACGACGACTATTCAAGGTCTTCATACGGCCTTAACACCGATGATCTGACTTCTTTGTTCTCTTCAACTTGTCTTAATATTGGCTGCATATAATACAGTTGACCATAATATCTTGATTTCATGGCTCGAACAACGTGTTGGTGTTAAGGGTACTGCTCTGCAATGGTTTAAATCCTATTTGGCTGAAAGAACTTTCTCGGTTCATCTTGGAGACTATGTCTCCTCACCTGCTATACTCACATGTGGGGTCCCCCAGGGCTCCATTTTGGGGCCTATTCTGTTCTCCCTGTATATGCTCCCTTTGGGGCATATTTTTAGGAAATTTGGTATTTCTTTTCATTGTTATGCAGATGACCTGCAAATTTATCTGCCCTTGAAACACAAAGATACCTGCTTTCTAGTGCCCCGAAGAAATTAAGACCTGGATGGCACTAAATTTCCTTAATTTTAATGAAAAGAAAACAGAAGTCGTCTTGTTTATGCCAGGGGGAACCTGTGAGTCAGTAGACCTAAACCTCCGTGAGCTGAATCCTTATGTGAAGCCCTTTGTAAAAAATTAGGTGTTATTGTGATTTTAAACTGGAGAAACAGATTAATTTAGTAGTTAAATCATGTTTCTTCCAACTGAGACAACTCACCAAGGTGAACCCTTTCCTGTCCTCTAAGGACTTTCAGAGAGTTGTGCATATTTTTATCTCAAGTCGCCTTGATTACTGTAACAGCCTTTATTTAGGTATAAATCAGGCCTCTCTCTCTCCAGACTGCAAATGGTCCAGAATGTGGCAGCTCGCCTACTGACAGGCACGAAAGTGGGAACATATCACTCCCATTCTCATGTCTCTTCACTGGCTTCCTCTCCATTATAGGATTCATTTTAAAATATTGGTGCTTGTTTTTAAATCTCTTAATGGTCAGCGGCATGTTACTTATCGGATTTGATTAATCTTGTACTAGTGCTGCACGATTAATCATATCACAATCACAATAGCGATATCAAGCCTGTGCGATTATATGATGCAAAATGCTGCGATTTTATGAAATAAATGGGCTGTCATGTGTGGACATGACATTCCATTCTCTCTGAAAGCTGTTTGCCTATTTCATCCACTACACCGCTATCCACTACACCGCTATCCGCTACAACGCTAAACTAGTGAGTTTCAGTTTAGGCAGTGGCACGTGTGGCGCGTATGGTCATGTGACTTTTTCCGGTGTGCAGCGCGGAACGGGTGAAGATGGATGCCGTGCAGACGGACACTGAACTGGTGGACAGAAAAAATTTTACCTCTGTTATATGTAGTGTTAATTTCGTCAGACGAGACGCAATGTGTACAACAAACAGGTCTCATACGCCTTTTTGTATACCTAATTGTGTTGCTTCCACTAAAGAACATAGTGCGCTCCGTCTCTACGGTTAGAACCCTGTGTGTCCATGACAACGCTCTGTTTTACATGGCAACGGTGTGTTATAGTTAGCAGTGGTCTGTTATCAAGAAATAAAATAGTGTGTGTGTAGAAAGAATTCGTCCACACGCCGCTCAAAAAATTTTTAATAAATTAAAAAAAAAAAAACCCTGAGCCCAAGTCCAAGTCTTTTTGTGTTAAATGATATTTCCTGTCGCTGCGCTTTTATTGTACATGACAGCTGATGTCCCGATGTTCGGTCTTTACATTAGGATTAAAAGCAGTATCAGTAAAGTAACACGTGATGTGCATCAAGTCCGAGTGTGTGTACTGTTTAAAGTCCGAGTGTGTGTACTGTTTAAAGTCCGAGTGTGTGTACTGTTTAAAGTCCGAGTGTGTGTACTGTTTAAAGTCCGAGTGTGTGTACTGTTTAAAGTCCGAGTGTGTGTACTGTTTAAAGTCCGAGTGTGTGTGTGTACTGTTTAAAGTCCGAGTGTGTGTACTGTTTAAAGTCCGAGTGTGTGTACTGTTTAAAGTCCGAGTGTGTGTACTGTTTAAAGTCCGAGTGTGTGTACTGTTTAAAGTCCGAGTGTGTGTACTGTTTAAAGTCCGAGTGTGTGTACTGTTTAAAGTCCGAGTGTGTGTACTGTTTAAAGTCCGAGTGTGTGTACTGTTTAAAGTCCGAGTGTGTGTACTGTTTAAACGTGTTCTCAACTTCTCACTGATACTTTTGTGATTCGGAGTTTTGACAAGTTTTATAGCCTTGATATTGTTTCTTATTCAAAAGTGGTGACAGAAAAACTCTTTACCCCCCAACCTGAAACCTCTTCCCCTGTCACAATCACATCATAATCAACATTAATAATTAGGCTTAAAAGCTAATGTATATGTAAGTAATCAAGTTTAATAATTACATGTAATAATGCTCCAAATATCATCTATAATGGTGTGTGTGATACCATGTATAACTTGTATTAAGTTGTTAATTTACTCTATATATAAATATAATATACATAAATAATACTGTACACCTACAGTTTTGATCTTAGGCTTTTCATTATTCAGCATTAATGTGTTATTTTATTTTAATTTGAAAACGTTTTGCATGTTTGTTGTCGTTGCTAGTTTGAGTTTAGAAATACAAATTTCAGCATTATCACTAATCTGCGTGTGCATTTTCCTTCAGAACCAAGCAAGCTGACTCATGATACCATTTGTTTATTATATCGCAATCGCAATATTGACCTCAATAATCACAATATGACATTTTCCCTAAATCGTGCAGCCCTAGTCTGTTCGCTCCCTCACGAGCACTAAGGTCTGCTGCCCATTTGCTCTTAGCTGTTCCAAGAGTGAAACTGAAGAGCAGGGGACCGAGCCTTTGCTGGTGCGGCCCCAAAGCTCTGGAACAGTTTGCCTCTCTATATTAGACATATTAGATATTCTTTTATTGTTTTATTGTGTCTTGAGTATTTTTCTTATATTTGTGTGTTTGTATTAATAAACCATGTGTACTTTCTGTATGTACAGCACTTTGATATACACTTGTTATTTTAAAAAAAGTGCTTTATAAATAAACTTGACTTGACTTGACTAGACTAGTCAGTCCAGCACTCGACTGCCCTCTGAACCGGAGCTTGCTGTTTCAGCCTTTGTTTGTAAACCGGCATGAGGAAGATGGCGGCATGGTCCGATTTCCCAAATGATTGTGCCTTCTAGCTGATCTTGAATGGTGTGTAGCAGTGGTCCAGTGTCCTTTCGCCCCTGGTGGGGCAGGTGATGTGCTGCTGAAAGGTCGGTTGAGGTTGGCACTGTTGTGAGTCTCCCACCACAATGAGCGCAGCGTCCCGATGCTGTGTTTGGTGTAGCGTTAGTGTTTGCTGTGTCCGCTTGAGGTGGAATATAAATGGCACTGACTGACCGAGCTGAATCCCTGAGGTTGATAGAAGGGTTGACATTTGATGATCAGTAGTTCTAGATTTGGTGTGCAAGAGCGTGGAAGAGGAACAATGCTTACGCTGTTGCACCAGTGGTTGTTCACCATCAGACACACTCCACCTCCCCTTGACTTCCCCGACTCCAGTGTTCTGTCCATGTGGTAAACTGAGAAAAACTCGGCCGGCTGGATGGTGTGGCCCAGTACCGCTGGGTTCAGCCATGTCTCGGTGAAGCAGAGAAGGTTGCAGTCCTGAATGTCCCTCTGGAACTTGGCCATTGCCCTGAGGTCATCGAGCATGTTTTCCAGAGACTGGACGTTGGCTAACAGTATACTAGGTAAGAGAGCGCGGTGTGTGCGTGCCCTCAGCCTGTTACTGACGCCGGCTCATTTCTCTCACGGACGCTGGTGCTCCTCAGGATCTCGCTCGGCCAGGATGGGTCTGGGTTTAAAAATGGCAAAGTGTTAGTGGATTGTACACTGAGTGGCTCTGTCATATCTAATGATGACCATCTTGTGTAAATAATCCGGTATCAATGTAAATAAATATATAAAATATACAAAAAAAGGCAAAGTGTAACTGGAGCTGTCGCGACCGCAGCCGACCTCAATGGCTCCATCTTGCCGGCGCAGACGCCATCTTGCTGGAGCAGTTCTACCGACCAAGTACTAATTCTACTGACTGTGTGTCTATGGAGACATGGCCAGGCGTTTGATTGCCATGTTTTCAGTGGGTGTGTTTGAAACACTAGGGATGTGGTAGCCTAGTGGTTAAGGCGTTGGATTACTGATTGTAAGGTCATGAGTTCAAATTGCAAGCTGCCACTGCTGGGCCCATGAGCCCATAACCCTCAATTGCACAGTTGTATAAATTGAAGATTTACCAGAACTGGTAAAGGAGTGTCCACTTACGTTTGGCTATAAAGCGTATATACAGTATCTCACAGAAGTAAGATAGTACGAGATTCCCTCACATTTTGTAAATATTTTATTATATCTTTTCATGTGACAACACTGAAGTAATGACACTTTTCTACAATGTAAAGTGAGTGTACAGCTTGTATAACAGTGTAAATTTGCTGTCCCCTCAAAATAACTCCATTAATGTCTAAATCATTGGCCACAAAAGGGAGAAAACCCCTAGTGCTCCCTTTCCACCAGAAAGAACCGGGTGCTGGTTTTGAGCTAGTGCTGGTGCTGGTTCGAAGTTATACAGCATTATACAGCAACGTTAGCGCATCAGCGGCAAACACAAACACAACATTAATGATGGCGGATGTTGCTTTACTGTTAATGTTCATGTATTTGTGAACCTACATTGGCATCAAAACGCAGCAAATCCAGATTTAAAATGATTTAAAAATGGCTATAACGACGTTCTCTTTTGTCTTGTTGGTAACAGTAACCCCGCCCCAGCCCCTGACGCAAGTGTCTAAGCATCTAACCCTAACCCCAATCCCGCCCCCAGCCCCTGACGCAAGCGTCTAAGCATCTAACCCTAACCCTAACCCCGCCCCCAGCCCCTGACGCAAGCGTCTAAGCATCTAACCCTAACCCTAACCCCGCCCCCAGCCCCTGACGCAAGCGTCTAAGCATCTAACCCTAACCCAAGTCTAGACCCACAATGTTTTGGTGCTACTTAAGAACCACTTTTCCTGGTTCAGAGATGGTGCTTTGGGTATCAAAAAAGAAAGATTGCTCTGGCTCTGAACCAGCACTCAAACTGCCTTGGTGGAAAATGGGCCCAATTAGCCATTTTCTCTCCCTGGTGTAATGTGACTCGTCAGTGTTACAAGGTCTCAGGTGTGAACGTGGAGCAGGTTTAACAGGACAGGCCTCGCCATGGTCGACCAAAGAAATTAAAAAAAAAAAATTTGTTTTTTGAAAAAAGAGTGCATGTGGTCAGGGACGTGGTAGCATAGTGTTTAAGGTGTTGGATCACCAATCAGAAGGTTGTGAGTTCAGTTTCCACTTCCACCAGGCTGCCACTGCTGGGCCTCTGACCTTAACCCACAATTGCTCAGTTGTATAAAAAAATGAGAGTTGCTCTGGATAAGGGTGGCTGCCAAATGTTGGAAATATAATGTAAATGTCAGCGTCATATCCAAAAGGTTGTGTTTTGGAAATAGATGTATAAATGCTGCCAGCATTGCTGCGGAGGTTGAAGGGGTGGGGGGTCAGCCTGTCAGTGCTCAGACTATACACCACGCACTGCATCAAACTGGTCTGCATGGCTGTCGTCTCAGAAGGAAGTGCAAAA
>NC_062533.1:21729550-21737050 GCF_022655615.1 Tachysurus fulvidraco
GCTGATGATACACAACTTATCTTCTCTTTCCCACCCTCAGATGCCACAGCTTCTGACCGGATCTCAGCATGTCTGGCAGAAATTTCATCATGGATGACTGCTCATCAGTTAAAGCTCAATCCTAGCAAAACTGAACTGCTGATCATCCGGTGATTCATCCCCAGGTCACGATCTTGCTACATTCCTGCACAACGATCTGATCTCCCCTTCAGCCACAGCTCACACCCTTGGGGTAACCATGGACAATCAACTGTCCTTTTCCTCTCATGTCCCTAATGTGACTCGCTCATGTCGGTTTCTTCTCTACAACATTAGAAGGATTCGGCCATTTTCCCCAAACAGACTGCTCAGGTACTTGTTCAGTCTCTTGTCATTTCTAGACTGGATTACTGCGACACACTGCTGGCAGGTCTACATATGAACGCAATCCGTCCTCTGTAAATGATCCAAAATGCAGCTGCACGACTTGTTTTCAACCTGCCAAAGTTCTCGCATCCCCCCCAAAAAAAAAAAAAAAAAAAGCTGCACCGAGGAGGTGGAATGAACTTCCCCTAGAGGTCCGGACAGCCGAGTCACTGGCTATTTTCAAACGGCGGTTGAAGACCTACTTATTCAGGAAACACTTCAACTAGCACTTCTTTCTTTCTTTTGTTGTATTGAACAAAAAAAACACCTTTGTACCTTTGTAATGATAAAGACCTCAAAGCACCTTTGTACGTCACTCTGGATGAGGGCGTCTGCCAAATGCTGTGAACATAAATGCAATAAACTTAGATACAGCTTATAGCACATTATGTTTAGTTAAAGATCTGCAGAATTACTGGTTGTGTTATTGAGTAATTATTTAAAGAAACTTAAATGCTAGCAATTCTAGCTGCAGCCGACTGGTAACCAGTTTCCTGATGATGTGATGTTTACCTGACACACACACTACACATATCTGACCACATGTACATTTGTTCTTTATGAACAGAAGTCCTGAAGGAAGCAGAAGTGAATGGCTGCCTTCAGGAATTTCATGAGATCCAGAGCAAGTCTACATTCCTGTACCACAGAGAACCGAGTTATTTTGAAATTCCCACCAAGGAGATTCAAACTCACTCCACATTTGCAGAAATGGAGCTGAATGACATTCCCACTAAGGACACAGACAGCTTACCGAAATCCACTCCGCCTGTTTATCAGAGCCATGCCTCATTCACCATTGAGTTTGATGAATGCACACCAGGAAAGATTAAAATCAAAGACCATGTGACCAAATTCTCATCTCGCCAGCGCAGTAAACCATCGAGTGCGAAAGTGTCCAGTGCTGCACCTACAGAGGTCCAGTCTCCAGAGAGCAAGGTTGCTGATTGGCTGGTTCAGAGTGATGTAGGCATGATGTCATCAAGGCGACCTACCAGCGATGATGTCTACAGCACTAAGAGTGACCTCGCAATGCACATCAGGACACTGAAAGGTTATTTCAATAAATACTGTTTATATTGAGCATCTGAATTTAATGATTTAGAAGTAAATGTGTGTATGATTTTAAATATACTACTCTTCAGGAGTTTGGGACCAAATGTCCTTGTTTTCCACCAGGGGCTCTAATCCCTTTTCTGTTTCTATAAAGGGAGAAGTTTACCGCATGGTAAAATATGTTCTTACCATGAAAAGAAATAAACTTCTCGCTTTATTAACCATTTTATTTTAATTGCTCTCTTAAGTACAAAGCACAAGTATCAGCACAAAGGTTTCCAGCTGTGCCACAAAAGCTTTTACTAATAACCATTAGGACGTAATGGACCACTGTGCCACAAAGTAAATCCTATTAAAATCCCAGGTCCAACAAGCTGCCACTGCTGGGCCCCTGAGCAAGGCCCTTAACCCTTAATTTCTCAGTTGTATAAATTGAAATAAAGTCACTCTAGATAAGGGTGTCTGCTAAATGTTTAAAGTAAATGTCATTTATTTTATACTTAAAAATAAATATAATAAATATGTTTTTAAAAACATGAAACTTTACCTGTGATCCAAACCTGTGAACGGTAATATATACAGTGTATAATGCTAGTATATAGAATAAATAAATATATATACAGTGTATAATGCTAGTATATAGAATAAATAAATATATATACAGTGTATAATGCTAGTATATAGAATAAATAAATATATATATACAGTGTATAATGCTAGTATATAGAATAAATAAATATATATACAGTGTATAATGCTAGTATATAGAATAAATAAATATATATATACAGTGTATAATGCTAGTATATAGAATAAATAAATATATATATATATAGTGTACAATGCTAGTATATAGAATAAATAAATATATATACAGTGTATAATGCTAGTATATAGAATAAATAAATATATATACAGTGTATAATGCTAGTATATAGAATAAATAAATATATATACAGTGTATAATGCTAGTATATAGAATAAATAAATATATATACAGTGTATAATGCTAGTATATAGAATAAATAAATATATATACAGTGTATAATGCTAGTATATAGAATAAATAAATATAGAGTCTACATATCTGAGTAAAATGTCTCTGCACTCATTGATACAGGCCACCATCATGAAGATGGCACACAGAGTGATTCTGAAGATCCTGTAATAAATGGAAAGAGGAGTAAATCTCAACACTCAGTCCAATCAGAGGAAGCAAATGTGTCAAAAAAATTAGAACCATCTGATGCTTATAAACCTCAATTACTATCGAAAAACATTCATGACTTCTCCAGTGTTCCTGAAGGAACCGGACTAGAGGAACCTTCACCTCCAACTCAAAGTCAGGTGAAATGTGGGCATCAGGAACCACTGAGCCAGCAGGCATTTATTATTGAATTTTTTGATGATAATCCACGCAAGAAACGTTCCCAGTCTTTTACCCACAATCCTGCACACAGTGATAACTATTCAGCCCTCAAAGCGAAACTGGAAAAGCGGAAAGGAGCTGAAAGGCCTGCATCTGTTCATGGTAATATTCCTCCCACACAACAGATCACGGTTCCTCTGAAGGGCTTAAGTCACGGAGTTCATCAAAGATCAAGTTCACTAAAGAGAGAGAAAACGGAGGACACAATGAGTAAGGGTGGCATGTCCCCTTCATCTTCCTGTTCTATCACTTCCTCTTCATCTCGCTCTTCTCCAGCAATCACCATTAAACCTTTTGGCAGCATCGGAAAGAAATCCAAACTTGCTCAAGAATTTGTTAACGAGTTTCTTAATGAATCCTCACCACCGATGTCAGCACCACCGGTGATGATGTCACCATCACACACCCATCTTCCATCTCCAGAGAACAAACGCGTATTTGCCCCCTCCTCTATATCTTATCCGGCATCTCCATTAGAGACACACACACACAGTCTGCCCCAAATGCCCCTTCCTGCTTCTTCTCCTATTTCTGTGCCCTCTCTCCCTCCATCTGGGGGTCTAGATTCCAGTGTTTCAGATATACCTCCATTTACACCTGTACTGAGCACTGGGGCAGATTTTAAAGCCCTAAGAACACACCCTAAAGGCTCTGCGGCAATCCGTACAGAGGACGAGGACAGTTTGAGTGATGCTGGAACTTACACTATTGAGACTGAGTCTCAGGATAAAGATGTGGAAGAAGCTCGCAGTATGATCGATCAGGTAAAGGTACAACACCAAGATTATATTTAATGACTTTACTCTTACACAATTAAAGCTGTGTTTGTATGTTCTACAGGTGTTTGGAGTGCTGGATGCTCCTGAGTACAGTGGGGTTTACAGGCCGGTCATCAACGAGCAAGATCAATTAAACCAAACCCACTCTGAACTCATGCACACATCAGCTGAAGAGCTCAATTCCAGCATCAGTGCAGATCCAGAAAGCTTCCTGGAGGTATTTATAACAATGTGTGCAATGCAACATAAGTATTGGAATCAACAGTCAGTGTGTGCTGAGGGTTTAATACTGCAGTGACACGTGTCAGTAGTCACACCTCACTATTCAGGTGTTATGTACACGTGTTTGTCCATGTCCCAGACCATGTCCCAGTTATGTATGATTCTGGTTTTAAAATGAAGTTCGTTTTTCTTCTGTGGTTTCAGCTGGAGTGAGAATCAGTGTTGAGTCAAAGCTGTTTGACACTTTTTCATATAACCACAAAATTGATAGCAAAACATTGGAAGAAATAGTACAGCACCTTAAACCTACTGAGCAACTATAAACCAGGATCGTCTGCGTTTGACACTGTCCATCATAACATTTTCTAGAGAGATGGACAACTGGGTCAGGATGGCTCTCAATAGGTTACTTACATACGTAGAAGGGAGAGTTTATTATGTGAATATATTAGAGCATAAGTCTAAGTGGAAGTCCATGACATGTGGAGTCCCACAAGACTCGATTCTCGCTCCACTCTTCTCCAGCCTGTATGTTTTTGCTCCCACTGAGTCAAATAATGAGAA
Organism: Tachysurus fulvidraco; assembly: GCF_022655615.1. Lineage (NCBI taxonomy): Eukaryota > Metazoa > Chordata > Actinopteri > Siluriformes > Bagridae > Tachysurus > Tachysurus fulvidraco. The sequence continues at coordinate 21,734,006 of NC_062533.1, forward strand.
AGAACCAAATTGCATATCGCAGCCATGCTGACGATGCCCAGATTTACCCTTATCACCAAATGACTACAGCCCCATTGACTCCCTCTGCCAAGGCATTGATGAAATGTACAGCTGTAGGTGCCAGAACTTTCTACAGTTAAACAAGTAGAAACCTGGTCACTGCTTTTGGAAACAAAGATGAAGTTCTAAGGTGACTCTAGGGGTCAAACAAGTAAAAGTCACATCAAGAGTCTTGGTGTGATTCTGGAGACAGACCTCAGTTTCAGTAGTCGTGTCAAAGCAGTAATTAAATCAGCTTACTATCATCTCAAAAACATGTCCATGCCTTTATCACAAGCAGGGAGGACTATTGTAATGGTCTCCTATGGGCCTTGCCAAGAAGACTAGAAGGGATCTGCCAGGGTTCTGAGTAGAACCAGAAAACCAGAGCATATCACACCAGTCCTCAGGTCCTTACACTGGCTTCCAGTTATATTTAGAATAGATTGTAAAGTACTTTTATTGGTTTATAAATCACTACATGGCCAAGGACCTAAATACATTGCAGATATAAACCATACAGACCAATCAGATCATTAGCATGGAGTCAGTTAGAGATACCAAGGGTTCACCCCAAACAAGGGCAATCAGCTTCCCGAAGAGATCCGATGTGCTAAAACTTTAGCTACATTTAAATCTAGACTCATCTGTTTATCTGTACATTTACTGACTGAGCTTCTGTGATGCGTAATCACTTTTAATTCCTTTTATTGTTGTGATAATTGTTTTATGATTATTTTACTTTCTTTTATGTAACTTTGAATTACCCTTGTGTATGAAATAAACTCGCCTTGTAAGTTCTGTGGAGTCAGGAGAAAAGAAAAGGAAGACTACATGTGTGTGTGCATGTGTGTGTGTCCATGTGTGTGTGTGCATGTGTGTGTGTGTGCGTGTGTGTGTGTGTGTGTGTGCGTGTGTGTGTGTGTGTGTGTGTGTGCGTGTGCGTGTGTGTGTTTGTGCATGTGTGTGCGCATGTGTGTGTGTGTGTGTGTGTGTGTATGCGTGTGTGTGTGTGTGTATGTGTGTGCATGTGTGTGTGTGTGCGTGTATATGTGTGTGTGTGTGTGTGCGTGTATATGTGTGTATATGTGTGTTTGTGTGTGTGTGTGTGTGTGTGTGTGTGTGTGTGTGTGTGTGTGTGTGTGTGTGTGTGTGTGCACTATAATGAGTTGGTTATGTTCTGATGAACTGGATCTACAACTAAACCCTTTGTTCTGTCTCTGGATATTTTCAGCTTTAAGGTATTTGCTTGTGCTGTTTGTGATCACTGACATATTTAGACTCTTGTCCCTGAACCCTGTTTATTGAGTGTGTTCCAGATTGTTGTAATATAAATGTTTTTATTATTAAATTTAGGGACATTCTGACCCATGTGAACCTAAGTGGGTGTCTCGGTGGGCGAGTTTAGCAGATCCTTGTAGTGACTCTGTAAGTAAAGCAGCATCCTTAGGAAGTAGACATCAAGGAACTGATTCAAACAGAGGTGAGATGTTCCTGAGATGTTCCTGAGATGTTCACTGCTTAGTGTTCACTACTTTCTTTAACTTTATCTTTTATTGCAGGCGTTATAGGATTATTACAGATATAAATAAAATGTGTGTGTGCATGTTGTCTTACCCACTGTGTCTTTGCAGATGTCAAAGCTGCACTGAGCCAAAGTGTGGATCAGTCAGAATCAGAGTGTACTCAGAGCTCAAAAACCAGACGTCTTCTTCCTCAGGTTCCTTCTGCAGGAGAAAAGCAGGAAAGTAACATTCCCTGTATCGTGATCCAGACTAAGCCAAGTGTGGAGTTCGATCCATCTGAAAATGTTTCTAGGACATCACAGCCAGATCCCACTCAGAGGTTAAAGGTTCAGGAAGATGTGGATCATGATACCCTGAGTGATACCAGCCATTCTGATGATAGCTCAATCCTGGACAGGAGCTCAAAGAGTCAAGAGCAATACAGAATGTCAGCATCATTAGTATCTGAAAGCATCCAGCCAAAGTCCACTTCTTTCTACATCGGCTCTGAGGAAGGCTTCTACAGATCTGATGCTGCCCGAAGTCCGGTTCTTACTCAGACCGAGCGGGCGCCTTCTCCCAAAATGCCTCCAACCACCGTCCTGATACGACACCTGAGTAACCAGGAGTACAAGCGCTCAGTGAAGCCAAACTCATCAGCACCAAATCTCCAAATCCATAACAAAGATTCTGTTCCCTCCAAAGAACCTCCATCATCCTCTTTCGTTCGCCAGGAGAGTTTCACCAAAGATAGACCAAGTGACAACATCCAGGTTAAAAGGTTACCTCAAATTTCTAGTCATCCCACTCTACAGGAATTAGGTGCCCTAGGAAGTGAGCGAGAAGCTTTATCAAAAGAAAACAAGCAGTCCATGTCTTCTCAAAGGCAGAAAGAGGGAGGTTCTGCTGAACAGGCTGAGGATTCTTTTTCTGGAGAATCAGATGTGGACACGGCGAGCACTGTGAGCTTAGTTAGCAGCAAAAATGTGCCTATTAGCACAGTTAAGAAGCGTACGTCTTCAAGTGCCCGTAAGGATAAATCATCTAAAACCAGACAGCCAACAGCTCGGGAGCAACTTTCAGAAAAACGCCGTAATAATACAATTACGGAGACTAGTGCTGCTAAATCTGAATCCACACGTTGTCTGCATTTACGCCGCAGCACCGGAAACAGTGGTTCATTAGATTTTTCTGACAATCAGATTCACAGCCAAACGGAAACCACGTCTTCTGATCACGAATCAACATCACGACCTTCTAATCGCAAGAAACTCTCAGCGTCTCGGCAAAACCAAGACTCAAACAAATCCAGTAAAGCGGCCCACCAGGTTCTCACTCGGTCCAATAGTCTCTCAGCTCCCAGACCGACGCGGGCCTCCATGCTGCGCCGCGCCCGACTCGGAGAAACATCCGATAATGAAGGTGTGGAAGCAGATCGTGCGTCTCAGGGTTCGCAAAACACATTGTCCTCTGGAGACAGTAAAAAGCTCTCGAGATTGGA
>NC_062533.1:21742050-21759550 GCF_022655615.1 Tachysurus fulvidraco
GTGTGTGTGAGGTGTGTGTGGGGTGAAGAGTGTGTGTGTGTGGTGTGTGTGTGGGGTGAAGAGTGTGTGTGTGTGGTGTGTGTGAGGGGTGAAGAGTGTGTGTGAGGTGTGTGTGAGGGGTGAAGAGTGTGTGTGAGGTGTGTGTGGGGGGGTGAAGAGTGTGTGTGAGGTGTGTGTGGGGGGGTGAAGAGTGTGGGGGGGTGAGGTCCACAATGCTGTTGGCTTTGCAGATGCAGCATGTGGTGTAAGTGTCCATGATCGAGGGAAGAGAGACCCCAATGATCTTCTTCGCCGTCCTCACAGGGCTGCAGGGTTTTGCGATCCGAGATCGTACAGTTCCCAAACCAGACAGTGATGCAGCTGCTCAGGATGCTCTCAGTGGTCCTGTAGAACATGGTCAGGATGGGGGGAGGGAGATGTGCCTTTCTCAGCCTTCGTAAGAAGTAGAGACGCTGCTGGGCTTTCTTAGTGATGGAGCTGGTGTTGAGTGACCAGGTGAAGTTCTCCACTAGATGAACACCAAGACATTTGGTGCTCTTGATGATCTCTACAGATGATCTGTCGATGTTCAGCAGAGAGCGGTCTCTCTGTGCTCCCCTGAAGTCAACAACCATCTCTTTAGTTTTATCAACATTCAGAGAAAGGTTGTTGGTTCTACACCAGACAGTTACTGTAGCTGTTGCACCTCCTCTCTGTATGCTGACTCATGTTCTTGCTGATGAGACCCACCACGGTCGTGTCATCTGTAAAATTTAATGATATGGTTCGATTTGTGTATTGCTGCACAGTTGTGAGTCAGCAGAGTGAACAGCAGTGGACTGAGCACACAGCCCTGAGGAGCTCCAGTAATCAGTGTGGTGGTGCTGGAGATGATGTTCCTGATCTGGACTGACTGAGGTCTCCCAGTCAGGAAGTCCAGGATCCAGTTGCAGAGGGAGGTGTTTAGTCCCAGCAGCTCAGCTTCCCAATCAGGTGCTGAGGGATGATTGTGTTGAATGCTGAACTAAAGTCTATGAACAGCATTCGGACATAAGTGTCTTTATTGTCCAGGTGGGTGAGGGCTTAGTGGAGGGCTGTGGCAATGGCATCGTCTGTGGAGCGGTTTGAATGATACACGAACTGTAGGGGGTCCAGTGAGGGGGGTAACTGGGTCTTGATGTGCCTCATGATGTGTATTCATATTTAAGGTAAGAAGAATTTGTGTTTTGCAGGAAATCTCGTCCATCCTGCAGGAGCTGAGGCGAGCCCAGAGACAGCTGGAAGGTTAGACACAACACCTTAGTGCTCTAATCTTCTCACCTGCTCAGATTTGGTTCATTTTGCCTTAACTGTTCTTTATTTCTGAAACTTCTCAGTGATAAATTCAATTGTGGAACCTGGAGGTGGTGTGAAGATATCAGCGCCACCTGCAGCAGAAAAAAAGAAATCTTCATCTGCAAAATCCAAGCGAGGTGGAAAATAAGACACGTGAGGAACTGCAGAAAAAAGTGACGAACACGACTGTGCTGAACAATAATGCTGTATTAAATATTAACCTGCTGCTTGCTTAGAGAGGTGTGTGTGTGTGTGTGTGTGTGTGTGTGTGTGTGTGTGTGTGTGTGTGTGTGTGTGTGTGTGTGTGTGTGTGTGTTTATAATGTAACCTGGTCTACTACTCACTCATAACTGGGTATTCATCTGTGTGTCAGCAGCAGGAGATAATTAAGCAGCTGCACTTTTGACTTTTTATTTCTCTAAATCCAAAATTAATTTAAATGGGTTTTTATAGTTGAGGCTTTGTTTACTTTCCAACAGAGAAAGATAAATATGTTTAATACAAGTCTGTATATCAGGGGCGTTAACTGGGAGACTCAGAAACAGCTAAACAAACTAACAAACTATTTCTTTTCTGTTACAACCGATTTAATTATTAAATATTAGCTTCAGATCAGCAAGAATTCCCAGCTGTAAAATTAGGGATGTTTCGTTGTTCTCTTGTTACACAGAAACACTCAGTGATGATTTCTCTGCTGTATCACAGCATCAGGTTGGTGTCCTTTATCCTGTGCTGTGTAACTCGGGTAACATCCTGTGATGAAGCACGCTGGTGCTCAAACCTATAACCCTGAAAAGCCAACAGACTTCTGGGAGAATTTATCCATCAAACAGATACAGATACAGATACAGAAGCTACAGAAGCTACAGACGACTCCTAATTAACTCATTTAATTTTATTTCTGTACAGAGTTGTTAAACAGGACCAGAAAAGTGGAGACTTTCTGACAGCACGGATCTCTGTGTGAAAGCTTCCTGGGTTTGTCTTTAAACTGCTGGAGGAAAAGTGACAGAAATGTCACAGTGATGAAATTATTGGTTTAGGTTTGAAGCAAATTGTCATTATGACTCTGCATTATAACTGCATTCACACACACACACGGGCACGCGCACACACAAGCGCTCGCACACACACACACGGGCACGCACACAGGCGCGCACACGCACACACACGCGCGCGCACACACACGCGCGCGCGCACACACGAACACACGCACACACACACACAAGCGCTCACACACACGCGCGCGCGCACACGAACACACGCACACACACGAACACACGCACACACACGCGCGCGCGCACACACACACACGGGCACGCACACAGGCGCGCACACACACACACGCACACACACAAGCGCTCACACACACGCGCGCGCGCACGCACACACACACACACACACACACACAGTGTGATATAAATGTATATAAGTATATTTTACTTCCTGGTGCAATGTGAATGTTATGAATGTGACTCAGTGCTAATGAGAATGTGGCTAAAGCTAGATAGCACTAAGCAGCTCAATGCAACAATAATATAATAATGTGAGTTAAAATGTAATTGTAGTATTTATGAAGCTTTGCTGCAAATATAAAAAACAGTGATGGCAGGATCCAAACTTCTCATCAGTGGCCAAACATTTGCAGCTCACTGATTTAATTTGTTTAACTTTAAAGGCTTCTTTATACACTAATATTCTATTTTGCTTTAGTCTCCGCCCCTTAACCGCCCGGGGGTGGGGTGGGGTGGAGGGTGGGGGTGGTCTAAAACAGAATCATATCTCATTTACATGTGATTCTGAATGTTTCTCTTACATTGGCTTGATCATTAAGTGGTGAACATCAACTGTCTGGCATTTTAATGTAGCCACAGTATGTCATGCTGAAATGTAACCACAGTATGTCATGCTGAAAAGTACCCACAGTATGTCATGCTGAAAAGTACCCACAGTATGTCATGCTGAAAAGTACCCACAGTATGTCATGCTGAAATGTAACCACAGTATGTCATGCTGAAAAGTACCCACAGTATGTCATGCTGAAAAGTACCCACAGTATGTCATGCTGAAAAGTACCCACAGTATGTCATGCTGAAAAGTACCCACAGTATGTCATGCTGAAATGTACCCACAGTATGTCATGCTGAAATGTAAATACACTCAACACGGAATGTTAAGTGGGAATATTCAGTACTGCAATCTAACAATTCATTAATAATATAATCACTTCAAAAGATCACTATATGGAGGACTGAATTATTTTTGGATAAAATTATGAAAGAATTGAAAGTTTCTCTGAAAGAATAAACTCTTTATCCTGAAAAAAACCTCCTCTAATTGGAGCACAGTGATCATGTGACCAACCGTGTGTATATTTGTTAACTTTTTACATGTAGAGCTCTGGACCATCCTGTGTGTGTGTGTGTGTGTGTGTGTGTGTGTGTGTGTGTGTGTGTGTGTGTGTGTGTGAGGCCTTCTCACTGTAAACAACATATTATCAGTTATTTAAATGTTATTATTCTGGTTTATTAAAGTGTATCTCGATTATTCAGTTTCTGGTTCTTTTCAGAAAACAACTGCATCTGAATTTCCAGGTCAAGCTGATTTAATGTTTTTATTTAAACACTGAATGAACACTGCATCAGATTCTCATTCAGATGATTCAGAATTTCTCTGATTCACATCTCTGAATGTTCTTCACTCAAATCTGCAGCACTGAATAAATGAGGACAGACAAAGTTAATGGCTAAATTAATTAAATATTAAAGTTGTAGGAGGACTGGGTTTGGGTTTGGGTTATTATCTGACGTGATTATTTACTTTGTGGTTTTGTGAAGATGAGTTTCATTGTTGGTTGCAAAACATTCTTAAACCCAACCGAAATCCAGTTTTATCATTATTTATGATCAGATAAAATATTAAAATATTGTTCTTCTGTGTATTTAAAGTTCCAGAAAGGAATTTGTGAAGCTCTGCTAGGGAAAGAGAAATGTTGATGTTTTATCAGAAGATTCTGCAAAATGATCATATGAATTAAAATAGAAAACAAATCCTGAATGTCAACTTCAGTGATGTTTAGACTTTTGTAATGATTGTTGTTAACTTTGCACCGAATGTGTAGACAAACGTGTGTATTATTCTGTAACAATGCTGTGTATTATTATTTAACAGTGTTCATGAACAGCAGTGTTTTTATTTTTATTTATGAATTATTACAGCAGCTGAAACCCCATTCTGCAGAATAATGTTATCTGTTTAGTTGTAATTTATTTCATTAAATCGATTTTACATTGGAGATGTCGCAATGCACTTGTGTGTGTGTGTGTGTGTGTGTGTCTGTGTGTGTTTGTCTGTGTGTGTTGTCTCACATCTGTTGATCCAAATCTGATGATTAAAGATGTGTATATGTAACATTATATTGAGTGTGAATGTTCTGTATAAATGTTCTCTATAATGTGATACCTCTCTCTGTCAGACACACACACACCCATACACACACACACCCACCCATACACACACACACCCATACACACACATACACACACATATATACACACACACACACACACACACACAGGCTCCCCTATGAAACTGCTCTTGCTTTTACACTTGGACATTTGGGTTGTTAGATCAGAATTTCAGCTTCATTTCCTATTTACATGTAAACGAGTTTAACACCACAACGTGACATTCGAACTTGGGTCGTATCCTTCTAAAAAAAATGTAATTATGTTGGAGTATTTGTACTGAAAGCCCTCAAGTCAGTAGTCCAACACGTTACACACAGAATCAGTACCAGTTTTGTCTGGACTGTACATTGTACTGTGTTTTATACACTGTTTGGAATGTAAGATTTCATTACATTTACAATAAATCTGCTTCAGTCAAGAGCTTAAACTCTTTATTTGGTGTTGATTGATTTACCAGTTCATGTGTTACTGTTTTTATGTTAGTAAAGTACATCAGACACAGACTGTACTTTTGTAGTAGATTAGACGTTAAAATGGGAAGTCACTTAATAAGGAGAGATTTTCTCCCTCTGCTTTGTGTTCTGTACATTAAACAGAATGTTTGTGTAGCTGTGCACATGAAATGTCTATATGTCAGTGACACCATGGAATTAGAGCCAACTGACAGATTACATGCTTCAATGAAATATCTGACTGGAGCTCACAGGACCATCTACAGTTAAACCAGGATAAAATAAAGATATTATTGACTGGAGATAAAAAGAGAATGCTTAGAGAACCAGCTGAGATCCTTCTCTTTATCTGTAAAAACAGAGGTTAGAAATCTGGGTGTAATAGTCGACCCTGAAAGCCCACTAGCTTACCGAATATCACCTTCATTTCATGTTACCCCTTCTCACCCCTGTTACCCCTTCTCACCCCTGTTACCCCTTCTCTCAGCACAGCACCAGACATTGAAGGGTCCCTAGCAGGAGGGCTGTCTCCAGTATAGTGCTTTTAAACATTCACATTGTCTCAAAGCAGCTTTAAAAAAGTATAGAAACACAATAAAGAATGTAATGTTTAAAATTAAGTTACTATAGTTACTATATATATATAAAACATCTATACCTAATGATCAATCCAGAGGTGACCGTTGTGAGGAACTCCCTGAGATGATATGTGGAAGAAGTGAACCTCGTCCTCATTTGGGGGACACTGGACAGGAAATAATGTAAATGTAAATAATATCAATGTAAATATGTCCTTTCTACAACAGTTTGTATTTGAGTGGAATTAAAGGTGCGGTGCACAATGTTTGAAAGCCAATGTTGACATTTGAAATCACCCAAACAAACACGTCCCTAACCCAAATGGGTCCCACCCCATAGCTTTGTCTTTTGGTATCATTTTTTAAATATAAAAATAATTCCCTAACTTGACTATTATGGAGATGAAAGTCAGTAACTTGACAGTAATACACATTCGGCTCACACATCACCGATGTCCTGGTAGTTACACTACAACACTTATATGGAAGAAATGTCTTTTATTTTTGGGGAATTATTTTCATATTTAAAAAAAAAATCATAAAAATGGCAAAAAGACATGTAGTTAAGTTAAATGCTATGCTAAATAGCTATGTAGTGTAACTATCAGGACATCAGTGATGTGTGAGCTGAATTTAGTCACATTACAGTGTATTACACTGAAGTTACTGACTTTTTTGTAGTATTCGCTTTTCGGGTTTTGCAGTCGTTTTGTTCTCCCTTCAGTTATGATGAAGACACATTTATTTCCATTAGTTGGGTTACGTATAAATGTGTGGGCGGAGCTATCAAGTGACGTGACATACGGCTAAGTTCGGTGACCCAGACTCAGAATTCGTTCTCTGCATTTAACCCATCCAAAGTGCACACACACACCGTGAACACACACACACACACACACACACACACAGCAGTGAACACACACACACACACACACCGTGAACACACACACACACACACACAGGGACAGAAAGCAAGGTGTAAACACAAACAAACACAAACAAACAAACAAACACAATGAACTTTAGTGTTTATTGTCGGTCTAAAGTTGCGAATACTTTTGTCTTTTGTTTGTGGTGTTTTTATTCATGTTCACTTAAGACACAAGCTCAGACATGACCGGAGGACACACACACACACACACACACACACACACACACACACACACACACACACACACACACACACAAACACACACACACACACACACACACACACACACAAACACACCGTGAACACACACCCGGAGCAGTGGGCAGCCATTTATGCTCCGGCGCCCGGGGAGCAGTTGGGGGGGTTCGGTGCCTTGCTCAAGGGCACCTCAGTCGTGGCCGGCCTGAGACTCGAACCCACTTATTTTGGGGCTTATACAGGGGTGGGGCTTATTTTGGGTTAGGGGTGTGTTTGTTTTTGTGATTTCAAATGTCAACATTGGCTTTCTAACAACGGAGTCGGTTATTACAAAATATAGAACCCGTTGCACAAGTGTGTGTGTGTGTGTGTGTGTGTGTGTGTGTGTGTGTGTGTGTGTGTGTGTGTGTGTGTGTGTGTGTGTCCTCCGGTCATGTCTGAGCTTGTGTCTTAAGTGAACATGAATAAAAACACCACAAACAAAAGACAAAAGTATTCGCAACTTTAGACCGACAATAAACACTAAAGTTCATTGTGTTTGTTTGTTTGTTTGTTTGTGTTTGTTTGTGTTTACACCTTGCTTTCTGTCCTATTCGCGCTTCCACTATGACGTCACCCTAGGGGGCAACTTCCTGGGTAGTTTACAGGTGAGGGTTAAAGACACACCTCAGCGATGTTGTTGCAGCTGCGCCAACTGATCAGGAGTCTTGTACATTAGATTACAGATCCCTCCCGATCCCGATCCTGAGAACAGAACCAGAGGAAAACTGCGTGTTTTTCACCACGTTTATTTTCTTATTTCGCCGAAGTTCTGTGTTTTATTGCTCAGTGCCGAGCGCGAGCGCGCGCGCGCGTAAGGAGACAGACCGGCTTTGTGCGTTTTGTGAGTATTAGTCTGTACAATGGCTTGTTTGCGCATGGCGGTGTGTTGCACTTGTGTGTTTTTGCTCCTGATACACACTTCGACTCAGAGCTGCAGTAAAGACTTTAAAGCCCAAGGAGGCTTTGTGTTGAACACCGCGGACAGTGTGGCGGACGGAGCGACTTACCTCTCCAACCCCAGCGTCGGGACACCGGAGGCCTGCGTGAGCGCGTGCTGTCGGCACTCCCAGTGTAATCTGGCTCTGATAGAGACAGGACCGGAAGAAGACCGAATCAAAAACTGCTTCCTGTTCGACTGTCTTTACCGAAATCAGTTCGTCTGCAGCTTCTTCAAGAAATCCGGATTCATTACATACATCCTGGACGCGGTTTACGAGAGACACCTGCGTGGTCCGGGGGGCAATTCTGGTCAGCAATCTGTCTGTCTGTCTGCCTGTCTGTCTGTCTGCCTGTCTGTCTGTCTGCCAGTCAGTCAGTCTGTCTGCCTGTCTGTCTGTCTGTCTGCCTGTCTGTCTGTCTGCCTGTCTGTCTGTCTGTCTGCCTGCCTGTCTGTCTGTCTGTCTGCCTGCCTGCCTGTCTGCCTGCCTGCCTGTCTGCCTGTCTGCCTGTCACTAGTAAAACACACTAATACCTGTTTATTGTCACAAACTTAGTTTACTTTATCTTACTATTAGAACACCTTTTATATTCATGCAGTTCTCCAGTCAGCAGCACAATGTAGAACCTCCTCAGATACAGGTGAAGACACCATCACACTGTTCTGTGGAAACTCTACAGACTGATGTGTGAAGATCTCAGCAGAAAGCAGCACGTCTGACATCGACGATCACGCCACGTTAACGTCACAGAGATCAGACTTTTTGTTCAGTCTGATGTTTGACGTGGTCTTTACCTGAAGCTCTTGATCTGTTTCTGTAGGATTTTATACATTGTGCTGCTGCTGCCACTTGATTGGCTGATTAAAAAACTATGTAAACCTTCAGGTTTTTATGGTAAAGAAGATAAAGAGTTGTGACGGGATTTTAGATAAAAGTTGAACATTAGAATTTATTTAAATTAAACCACATTCAGAGTTAAATAGGAAGCATTTACAATGGGAAAATACATATACCTTTTGACAGCATTTAGCAGATGCCCTTAATCAGAGCACCTTCCATTTTACACAACTGAGTAATTGAGGGTTAAGGGCCTTGCACAGGGGCCCAGCAGTGGCAGCTCGGTGGACCTGGGATCAGTAATCAGGCACCTCAGCCACTACGTCACCACATACCAGTCAGGTCAAACATCATGATCGAACTAAACTAGCATTATTTAGTTTGCTAGCTGGCTAATGTGGGCTCAGATACAGGGCCGATAACAACTAAATGAATTGTAGAAAGTGACGGTTTAACAGTTGTTACCATCTTAACCATCTTCGGTTGTAGCTACTTAACTGTAGTGTAGCTTCACTTTAGGATTGTCTTAATGTCTTTTCTTTTCTTTGGTTTCTACAGAACACTATTAAATATATACATCCATTAAATTAGATTTAAAATAAAAGCTATAATTCAAATGATAATCAAGTTGTGTGGTTTGCAAACGTTTGTGAGCACCTGTACAGCATAACACTAAGGTTTAGCTATTGAGCTAATTGTTTTAGGCTAAGAATGAATTTATTATTCACTAACTCAGAATTCAATGTCTCTTAAAACAGTCTGGAAGATTCCAAAGACTGTATATGTAGTAATGATTTTAGCAGCTTTTCATTGGCCAACCACATAATTGCGAGTGATCCAGTGGCTCCCATTTTACTCATTAATCCTAAGTAGATTTGTCCATCAGACTGTCAGATAGTGAAGCATGATTCATCACTTCAGAGATGTTTCACTGCTCCGGAGTCCAGTGTTGGTGCTTTACACCACTCCAGCCCATGCTTAGCATTGTGTATAGAGAGAAGGGCTTGAGTGCGGCGCTCACACCTCTTAGCAATGGATGTAGCTGAAGCTCTTGAACAGCTTTATCTGGAGGGGTGACATCCAGTGTGTCTGGGTGCAGAAGGAGACCTGGGAGGCAGGTAGAAGTTTGGGCAGATGAAAAGAAGATTGTACGGTGTGTCTTCAGTCATCATCACTGTTTATAGAGGAAAAAGTCGGAGTCTTCTATGGCATCTAACCTAAAGTTACAGATAGACACGGAAAGAAAGCGACTGTTTCACCACTAAAACTGGTATTATTTTAATAATTATTAGAACAGTTATCCTGAAGACCCTAAGAATAATGTTGATGCCCAATCTGAAAATTTCACTTAGAGTTAATCTTAATGTGTGTTAATGATTTGATGTTTTTATAAAACTAGTGTTGCTTTTCATGGAACCAGCGGCTTTTAAATCCACGTTATCTGTTATCAGCTAATCAGTCGTATATTTCAATTTCAATGTATTTAGTGTGTGTGTGTGTGTCTGTGTGTGTGTGTGTGTGTGTGTATGTGTGTGTATATATATATATATATATATATATATATATATATATATATATATATATATATATATATATATATAAGAAAATTATAAGAATATAAATAAATAAATGAATACTTACATTTAAAGTTTAAAATGTATAACCCTATATATAATGTATATGTAAAGCAAAGAATAGAAACTCTCAAAGTAAATATCTTCTGGGTTCGTAAATAATTATCAGACTTTTTTAACCCACACGAGTGCAGAATGAGAGCCTCAGCGTTTTGTAGAAAGCAGGTTAAATTATGTCTGAAAGTCTCGTCAATTTTTGGACCATTTCCAATATTGTGCCTGATTCTATAGTATTTTTTTTAGCTTTTTTTATGTAAGAAACATGAGATTATTTCCACACTAAACACGGCTTCGACTCATTCCCACTGTTTGGAATTAATTAGTTTGACCAGCGTCCATTAATTTGTCCTGTCCCTGTGTGGGAACTTTTTTGCCCCACTAAAAAAACCGACACATCACAAAAGAATCTGGGGCACTGAGCCGCCGCCGCCATTGAGCCGCATATTAAAAGCTTTCGTGTAGTAAGAGGTGACACATGGTCTGTATCTGTGAAGGAAATGAGTTTTGTGCTCTTGCTTTGCAGGAGACGAGGATAAACATCCAATAGCTGTCGCAGGACCTGATGTTGTGACCAGAGCTGGAGAAGAAGTTGCTTTGAACGGCATTGAAAGCTGGGATGACAGAAATATCACCAAATACGAGTGGACACTGCTGAGTGGAAATCGTACTGTTGTGATTAAGGTACCGTTCTTTAACACACTACTGAGGAGGTAAAGGCTGAAGATGAGAGAGGTTATGAGGTACGGCCCAAATGAAGCAGTGGTTAGAGTTTGAGATCCCGTGGTCAGATCACTCCAGCGCAGTTAATTATTTTTGTTTGACTCATTTTCACGTCCACATTTTGTCAACATGTCTGAAGTGCGCAGTATTTGGAGACCAATAAAAAAACCCACATTATTCCCCCTGACTGCAGACTGCCATCTGCCCCCTGGTCAGCAGTCAGCAGCCGGGTCTTAGGGCTGGAGATGAAGCGCCTTCCTGCCCCTGTACACATCACCCCATTCTTTCAGACTCTACCTCCATCTTGTGGTCACATTTATAAATCGATCGTTCAATTAAATAGCTTTTTCTTTCTGGACTGTTGTGTAAAATATGTAGAGTTCCTTCTGATTACAGTCGTATTTGTTTTTGTATGTTTTATTATTGTAGGAAACACAGTATGTAGATCAGAGACTGCTGCTAAATCTTCAGCCTGGAGTTTATCGTTTTCAGCTCACGGTCACTGATTCAGCTGGACAGTCAGACAGTGCATCAGTCACCGTGCTCGTCCTCACACAAGTGCAGTCTGAGGGTCAGTGTTTATTATTCAATAAAAATGTAGCAATATTTTCACAATAAGTCATTAATCATTCTTAATAATTCATCATAATAAAAATCATTTTATAACAGAGAGCATTTTGCACATTTTTTCTTCTAACCTGTCTGTAAACTGTTCTATTTATGTTTATGTTATGTTACTATTGTATGTAAATGGTTCTGCAATGTCTGGAGCTCACTCCCAAGAATTTCACTCACCAGGGCACATGTGCTGTGGTGATGTGACAATAAAGGTGACTTGACTTGACTTGACTTGACTTGAGATAGCACCATGTGGTCTGATATTAACCACACACACACGGCCTGGGTGAAGCTAAAACTGTCTGTGTGTGTGTGTGTGTGTGTGTGTGTGTGTGTGTGTGTGTGTGTGTGTGTGTGTGTGTGTGTGTGTGTGTGTGTGTTTGTGTCTGTGTGTGTGTGTGTGTCTGTGTGTGCGTGTCTGGGGGGGGGTGTCTGTGTGTGCGTGTCTGGGGGGGTGTCTGTGTGTGGGGGGTGTCTGTGGGGGGTGTCTGTGAGGTGTGTGTGTGGGGGGGTGTCTGTGGGGTGTGTGTGTGTGTGGGGTGTCTGTGGGGTGTGTGTGGGGGGGGTGTCTGTGGGGTGTGTGTGTGTGTGTGTCAGTGTGTGGGGGTGTGTCTGTGTGTGTGGAGGTGTCTGTGTGTGTGGGTGTGTGTGTGTCTGTGTGTGTGGGTGTGTCTGTGTGGGGGTTTGTCTGTGGGTGTGTGTGGGGGGGGTTGTCTGTGGGGGTGGGGGTGTGGCTGTGTGTTTGTCTGTGTGTGTGTGCGGGGGGGTGTCTGTGTGTGCGGGGGGGGGGTGTGTCTGTGGTTGTGTGTCTGTGTGTGGGGTGTGTGTATGTGTGTGTGGGGGGGTGTCTGTGTGGGTGTGTCTGTGTGTGTCTGTGTGTGTCTGTGTGTGTGTCTGTGTGTGTCTGTGTGTGTCTGTGTGTGTCTGTGTGTGTGTCTGCGGTTCTCTCTCTCTCACACAAACAGACAACACAAACAAATAAGGTCACATTAAGTGTTTGTGTGTAAGATGTAAGTGTGAGAATGAAGACAGACAGAAGGAGAAGATAAGAGAGAGGGAGTGTGTGACTCGAGTCAGACTTCAGTATAGAGTCTCATTAATCTGTCCTGCAGATGTTACTACGTGACTGAGGTACACAAACTCAGTGCTAAAGACCATGTAAGAGGAAACTGATGGAGTGTTTATTTACTCAGAAACTTATTATTTTGCAGGTTATAATTGTTCTTCTTCTTGTTTTCTTCTGTTTATCAGTTCACTGTTTGAACCCGATGAAGGTGGGTCCGTGTCGTGGCTCTTTCCCTCGCTGGTATTTTAACGCTGCATCAAATGTGTGCGAGTCGTTCACATTCGGAGGCTGTAAACAAAACAACAACAACTACTTGTCACAGCAGGAGTGTTCAGATGCCTGTAAAGGCACCACAGGTACACCAAGAACTCTGTATACTGTATGTTCACTGCTGCCCCCACCACCTGCTGCACGTCCGTCCTGTTCTCCTCTGTGCCACTGGTGAACCCCACCGTGGTGCAGTAGGTCAGGAGGCTCTCTGGTCGTGACCGATAGATGGTGTTGAGTGGGTGAGGAGAGACGTGATCATGACATCTGAAGGTTTTGCACTAAAATCTGGCCTTTGATCAGTTTGGTGGGAATCAGGAATAGCTGCAAAGCCCCAGTTTGGGCTGAAAAGCCAGATGCTAACACCACCATGCTGCACCATGCGGCGGCTTTTTTACACCAGATGTTCCTTTGAACAGTGAAACACACTTGGGGTGATTTGGTTAAGCTGTTTTTGGTTAAAACCCTAAATCTTGCCCCAGAGCTCCGACAGGTGAAGCATTTGCTGTTCCATGATTCATGCTTTTGAAATTCTTTAACCTCCTCTTGATATCTTTGAACAAGACGAGACATTATGTTTGTAAGCTCTTTGGCTTCAGCAGTGAAACCATGAAAATGTGAGGAAACTCCTACAGACGTTTCCTCCTACTCTTAACCCTAACCACAGAGTCTCAGTGGGTTTTAGGTCTCGAGTTGGACTTTACCCAGTTTCAGTAGTTTCAGAGATCTAATTAGGTGTTTTGTTTGCTTGGTCAATCAATCGTAGTGTCTTTGTGTCAGTAGTGTCTTTGTGTCGGTAGTGTCTTTGTGTCAGTAGTGTCTTTGTGTCAGTAGTGTCTTTGTGTCAGTAGTGTCTTTGTGTCAGTAATGTCTTTGTGTCAGTAGTGTCTTTGTGTCAGTAGTGTCTTTGTGTCAGTAGTGTCTTTGTGTCAGTAATGTCTTTGTGTCAGTAATGTCTTTGTGTCAGTAATGTCTTTGTGTCAGTAGTGTCTTTGTGTCAGTAGTGTCTTTGTGTCAGTAGTGTCTTTGTGTCAGTAATGTCTTTGTGTCAGTAGTGTCTTTGTGTCAGTAGTGTCTTTGTGTCAGTAGTGTCTTTGTGTCAGTAGTGTCTTTGTGTCAGTAATGTCTTTGTGTCAGTAATGTCTTTGTGTCGGTAATGTCTTTGTGTCGGTAGTGTCTTTGTGTCAGTAATGTCTTTGTGTCAGTAATGTCTTTTCCTCACCCAGAGGATGTCTTCTGACATTGTTTAAGAAATGAGAAGCTTCTCACTGCATCAGTTCTATATATAAAACTGTACATCAATTAGTTCAGTTCAAGAGCAGGTTATAATGTTATTTTATAGTGTCTTTAAACATGAATATAATTAATATAACAGTAAGTTATAATGTATATATGTTATAAAAGTTACATTTAGGTTCTACTTTATTTTCTTCTCTTAATATTTATTGTTTCTTCTCAGTGATTCATGGGAGCAGAAAAATTAAAACAGAAGGTAATTTTAGTATATACATTTTATTCAGTAGTTTTTTAATTAAAATGTTAAATATTTAAATAAAGTAGTTAGTAACCTCAAGGTGTGTGTGTGTGTGTGTGTGTGTGTGTGTGTGTGTGTGTGTGTGTGTGTGTGTGTGTGTGTGTGTGCTCTCTCAGTGTGTAACTCTTCGTGTGAGGAAGGTCAGTTTGTGTGTTCCAATGGCTGTTGTATAGACAGTAGTGTGGAATGTGATGGACAGCCACAATGCAGCGATGGATCAGACGAAGAAAACTGCCAACACAGTAACACACACACACACACACACACACACACACACACACACGTGTTTACACACACCTAAACAATTTCTGTTTATTTTTGTGTGTTAGTGAACAGGACTTTGTCTCAGTTACTGGAGATCAGAGTGAATGATGTGAAAGGTGAGTCTGCGAACTGTAACACAGGACCAGCTGATTATAACTGTAGTTTGGTTCTGATAGTGTGTGTGTGTGTGTGTGTGTGTGTGTGTGTGTGTGTGTGTGTGTGTGTGTGTGTAGCTCGATGTGTTGATCCTCCTGTTACTGGGCCATGCAGAGCGAGCATGCCACATTGGTTTTATGACCCACTGAAACAGACTTGCTTCCGCTTCACATACGGAGGATGCGCCGGAAACACAAACCGATTTGGGAAGAAAGACGACTGCATGAACGTCTGCGCAGGAGTGACGGGTAAGATCTAATCTCATCATCTATAGAGTCCAATTGTCATAATCTGTGTAAATATCAATATTATATGTCTATGTATGTAATGGTGCTGCCCGGGGTGTCTGATCTACTGATCAGAAGGTCACAAGCTCTAATCCCAAGTCCACCAACCTGCCTCTGGGCTGCTGGCCCTCAACCCTCAATTGCTCAGCTATATGAAATGTCAAACGTTCTCCTGGAGAAGAGCATCTGTGTGTTCTAATACAGTTCTGTGTAATAGTACAAATGTTTTCAAAAATATAAGTGTTAATAGTTTATTTTTATCAAAATGGAGAGTAACTGAAGACCTGAAGAACAGAGACTTCTGAATCAAACCAACATTTGTGAGACCTTTTGCCTGTTAAACATCATCAGTTCTTCTGGGTTCACTTTCACACAGTTTTTGAAGGAACTCCGGTAGTTTGCTCCAAACATCTTGTTGAAATAACCACAGATCTTCAGTGGATGTAAGCTGCCTCAGGTCCTTCTGTCTCTTCTGGAATCCAGACAGACTGGGTGATGTTGAGATCAGGGCTCTGGGGGGACAAACTATCAATTCTAGGTCTCCTGCTTCTTCTCTATGTTGAAGATAGTGACATTGTGACATTCTTAATTGCATTGGCTGTACATTTGGGGTCGTTGTCCTGCTGCAGTATACTTGGGGCCAATCAGATGCCCCCTGAGGGTACTGCATGACATCTGCAGAAATGCAGCCCAAAACCTGCAGGGACCTCCACCATGCCTCACTGTTGTTTGTAGATGCTTATTATTGTTCTTCTCTCCATGACTTTGGTGGACATCCTGCCTCCTGTTACAGCAAAATATTTAATATGTTGACTCGTCAGTCCAGAGACCTGCTGCCATGTTCCTGTTTTCATGCATAGTTGAGGCTCTTAGTCTTGTTTCTTCGTCGGATGTCTGGCATTTTCACTGCAGTTCTTCCATAAAGATGGGTATCTGGGTCCCACTGGTTTCCACTGGTTCCCTGATGGCACTGCTGTTATTCTTGCGATGTTGAAGGGAAGTAAACGTGATGTTTCTTTCGTCTGCTGTATTAGGTTTTGTCAAGGAGAGTGAAGGTAAGTCCGTCTGGTCCGAACCCACAGAAGAGCTTCTGTAGCACAAACTGCTGAAGAAGTGACTGTGGGCTCTGATAGAAAGGGTTCAGGTTACACGGTGCATCACTGCTTACTGTGTATGAAGCTGCATAGCTGCAGAAGATCAGAGTGACCAGGCTGAAGAAGGAGGACTGAGAAGAGACGGCACCAGTTTGGTGATCAGGACAACGTTCTGCTGTGTAACTTTGGGTCCTGGAGATCATGTGGATGTGAGACCACCACGTACCTCCTACCTAAACAGTGCAGACCAATTAGACCATGCACTTGTACCTGAGGTCATTGTTATAGTAACAGCTCCTTCACACACACGTTTACAGCAGATGCTCCAAATAATCTGACAATATAAATCTGATATAAAATAAACAGTTTTAGTACATTTTTGTAAAAAGTTTAGAATCTACAACAAATGTAGAATGTTTTTGTTTGTGTTCTTATTTGTTTGTATTTTTTACTTGTTTTTGTGTGTTAATATTCTTGTTTGTTTATTTGTGTTTCTGCTTGTTTTGTATTTGTGTTATTTTAGAAAGTGATGTCTTTGCAAAAGGGCTGTTTGATCGAGTGGAAGAAGTCAAGGAACCTCACAAAGGTGTGTGTGTGTGTGCGTGCGTGTGTGCGCGTGCGTGCGTGTGTGTGTGCACATGTACTTTATATAAAGTTTAATATTTGTGTGTGCGCGTGTGTGTGGGTGCGCGTGTGTGTGTGTGTGTGCGCGCGTGCATGTGTGTGTGTGCACATATATTGTATATAAAGTTTAATATTTGTGTGTGCGTGTGTGTGTGTGCGTGTGTGTGGGTGTGCGTGTGTGTGTGTGTGCACATGTACTTTATATAAAGTTTAATATTTGTGTGTGCGCGTGGGTGTGCGCGCGCGTGTGGGTGTGCGTGTGTGTGTGTGTGTGCGCGCGTGCATGTGTGTGTGTGCACATATATTGTATATAAAGTTTAATATTTGTGTGTGCGTGCGTGTGTGTGTGTGTGTGTGCACATATATTTTTATATAAAGTTTAATATTTGTGTGTGCGTGTGTGTGTGTGTGCGTGTGTGTGTGTGTTTAAGGTTCTGTTGCTACTGGAATCCTCATCTTGTTGGTGGTCTTGGCTG
>NC_062533.1:21762050-21764550 GCF_022655615.1 Tachysurus fulvidraco
CCTAACAGAAGGGTGTGTGTGTGTAACCCTAACAGAAGTGTGTGTGTGTGTGTAACCCTAACAGAAGTGTGTGTGTGTGTGTAACCCTAACAGAAGTGTGTGTGTGTGTGTAACCCTAACAGAAGTGTGTGTGTGTGTGTAACCCTAACAGAAGGGTGTGTGTGTGTGTGTAACCCTAACAGAAGTGTGTGTGTGTGTAACCCTAACAGAAGGGTGTGTGTGTGTGTAAAACCCTAACAGAAGTGTGTATGTAACCCTAACAGAAGTGTGTGTGTGTGTGTGTAACCCTAACAGAAGGGTGTGTGTGTGTAACCCTAACAGAAGGGTGTGTGTGTAACCCTAACAGAAGGGTGTGTGTGTGTAACCCTAACAGAAGGGTGTGTGTGTGTAACCCTAACAGAAGGGTGTGTGTGTGTAACCCTAACAGAAGGGTGTGTGTGTGTAACCCTAACAGAAGGGTGTGTGTGTGTAACCCTAACAGAAGGGTGTGTGTGTAACCCTAACAGAAGGGTGTGTGTGTGTAACCCTTAGGGTTTGCACCAATAATGTTTTAAAATCATGCTACATTACAAGTTGTGTAAATAATGTTGTGGTGATTTTCAGCTTTGTTGTTGTTGATGTTTTTGTCTGATTTGTTTCTCTCAGGTTGGTTTATTTCTTTTTTTTAGGTTTCTGTTCTTATTTTTCAGATTATGGACAAATGTCTTTTATACAAATATTATCCCATTTTCTACCTTTGTTTAAATGTGTATTAATAAAGTTCTAAATCAGTTTTACTGGTGTGTGATGATACGGTATTAAACGTACGGAACGTGAAGCTCAGGATCCATGGGATATTATTGTGATGCAGAGTTCTGTGGGGTCTTGGGGCATGTAGATTAATGTAATGTGGGGTAAAGGGGCAGGGCTTGTTAGACAGACGGGTTGTGGTCAGGGGGATCAGAGACACAGTGGGTTTCTGTTCTAATCTCAGAGAATACGTTAGTGGTGTTAATTAGTGAAATGTTAAATATAAATAAAGTCTGTTACAGATTACAGACTCGTGGGGTCTCATATTGGAGTCGGATAAATGTGCTGGAAGGTTGTTACAGTCAAGTTATCTGTCTGTCTGTCTGTATGACCGTCTGTCTGTCTGTCTGCCTGTCTGTCTGCCTTTCTGTCTGTCTGCCTGTGTTCCTGTCTGCCTTTCTGTCTGTCTGCCTGTGTTCCTGTCTGTCTGCCTGCCTGCTTGTCTGTCTGTCTGCCTGTGTTCCTGTCTGCCTGCCTGCCTGCTTGTCTGTCTGTCTGTCTGCCTGTGTTCTTGTATTCCTATGTACACAATCACAATCTCTCTCCTCAGCTCCTAACTAACACACTTACCTGTCCTGTAGTGTCCTGGTCCTACAGAAAGCCTGTATCTCGAGTGTGTTCCTTCTCTAACACAACTGATTCCACACATGAACAACCAGGTGCCGTCTGGGTTGTTCTCTACATCGTGTATTATAAGTATGTATGTCTATAAAGACTCCCACAATGCACTGCAGCAGGCTTAGTGCACACTGGATGAGAAGCTAATGGTGAATAATCTTCTTATAAAACAGTCACGTTGTGATGACGTGTGTCCTGAAGGGTGAGAAAGGTCACACCTGTACTTACACACTCCTTAGGGTGAGGCTGTTGGACAGGTTTAACCACACACACAGCTACTGATTCAGGCGCTAGCTATTTAAAAATAAAAAATGTAAAAACATTAATAGACCTTAATGACTTCAGGTTTTTGTGTGTGTACAGGAGTGTGTGTGTACAGGAGTGTGTGTGTACAGGAGTGTGTGTGTGTACAGGAGTGTGTGTGTACAGGAGTGTGTGTACAGGAGTGTGTACTACAGCAGTGTGTATAGGAGTGTGTACTACAGGAGTGTGTGTGTACAGGAGTGTGTGTACAGGAGTGTGTGTACAGGAGTGTGTACTACAGCAGTGTGTATAGGAGTGTGTACTACAGGAGTGTGTATAGGAGTGTGTACTACAGCAGTGTATTGGAGTGCAGGATGTCCCTCATTAGGGTCTTTTCTCACGCTCTCCCCCCACACACCGTATTTCTCACGCAGAAAAACTTTTTGACTATTTATCATATATTTAATAAGCCGCAGCGCCCAAACTGTATCGGTCCGCACCGCTGTCTCTATGGAAACGGGCAGGAATCAAGCGCGTCTCCCCTGGAGCTCTTAGTCGAGCCTGACACGTATCAGCCAATCAAAAACAAGAGGCTACACAACAGCCAATCAGAAAGTAGCACTATTGTATCTGGGTAAGATTTAACACAACAACCAATAAAAAAGCAGGTCCTGAATTGTTCATCATCGTCCTCGTTCCCCCACAGAGAAAAGCCCAGGAGCTGCGAGCATCACTTTGAGCACAGAGTAAGTCATGATCTCCTGTTTAATGCTACAACTCATTCACAACGTGTTTAACACAAACAATGACATTGTGACTGCTGTTAGAGACGTTTCCCAGATCATCAGCA
>NC_062533.1:21774550-21777050 GCF_022655615.1 Tachysurus fulvidraco
GAGGTAAGAGTACGCAGGTAGACTACATTCTATATAGACGAGGCACTCTGAGAGAGATTAGTAACTGCACAGAGTGTAGCCAGATGTGATGTGTAAGATGTCTCTGGTGGTCAGGAGGAAGAGGAGAGGAAATATAGATAAGATGACAGGTAAACTACAGCAGAAGTAATCAGGGAGACGTGTAGGAGGGAGCAAGGTGTGTCCTCTGGATGGAGAAAAGATGATAAGAAAACATGGTGGTGGAACAAGAAGGTACAGGACAGCATTCAGAGGAGGAGACTAACTAAAGAAGACAGGAATCACAGTGCAGAGTGAAGAGGGACGTGATGAAGACCAAACAGAAAGCATTCACTGAGCTGTATGCCAGGTTAGACACGAGGGAAGGTGAGAAGGACTTGTACAGTTTAGTGAGGTCGAGCGATAGAGATGGGAAGGTGCTGACAGGTGAGGAGAGAGTGCAGAGAAGATGGAAGGGTTATTTTAAGGAGCTGATGAATGAGGAAAATGAGAAGGAAAGATGGGAAGAAGAGCAGGAAATAGGAAAGATAAAGGATGAGGTGAGGAAGGATCTGAGGAGAATGAAGAGTGGAAAGCCTGTTGGTCCAGATGACGTACCTGTGGAGGTGTGGAAGTGTCTACAAGAGACAGCAGTGGGGTTTCTATCTCGACTGTTTAACAGGACTTTAGAGAGTGAGGAGATGCCTGAGGAATGGATCTGTAAGAACATGGGTGGTGTTCAGAGTTGTAGCAGCTACAGAGGTATAAAGTTAATGAGCCACACAATGAAGCTATGGGAAAGAGCAGTGGGAGCTGGGCTAGGAAGAGGACTAGAGAAGGAAGTGGAGATTTGTGAGCAGCAGAATGGCTTCATGCCCAGAAAGAGCACGACTGAGGCAGTTTGTGCTCTGAGAATGTAGAAGTACAGAGATGGTGAGAAGGAGCTTCACTGTGTCTGTGTGGATGTAGAGAAAGTGTATGACAGGGTGGTGAGAGAGGAGCTACGGTGCTGTAGGAGGACGTCAGGAGTGACAGAGAAGTACATCAGATGTGTATGAGAGGAGAATGACAGCAGTGAGATGTGCTGTAGGTCAGACAGAGGAGGGAGATGGTTATATTGGTAAAGGATGTTGGAGCTGCAGGTCAGAGGTCAAGAGGAAGATTGACTGTGGTGAAGGAGTTTGGGAATAATGTGAAGTGTTGTCTTGTGTCGTTATACACCATGAAACAAAAAGCTGAAAGGAACTGAAACACATCACCTCAAATATTTTATAGGATTTAACTTTATGACGTTTAATTCATAAAACATGTGAGATCTGCCCTTTACCTGTAGTGATGCCAAGGTGTGTTAGTGATGGAGTGATGTAATGTAATGATGTAATGATGTAATGATGTAATGATGTAATGATGTAAAGATGTAATGATGTAATGATGTAAAGATGTAATGATGTAATGATGTAAAGATGTAAAGATGTAAAGATGTAAAGATCTTCATACTATAAAGTCAAAATGTAATCTTTACATTTATTACTAATATGTGTTAGGATAAATAAATAAATAAATAAAGAAATAAATAATGGCCTTAACTGGATAATAAGCAAGTGATTTCTTATTGCTAATAAATCTAACACTGTGTGTGTGTGTGTGTGTGTGTGTGTGTGTGTGTGTGTGTGTGTGTGTGTGTGTGTTCAGGGCTATCTGGCTCACATTATAGACACTGCAGACCTCCCCATCATCCCTGAACAGGTGTGTGCTCTGTTTGGGAACATTGAGGACATCTACGAGTTCAATAGGTCAGAAATATTTAGATATTTATTGAACACACACACACACACACACACACACACACACATGCGCGCGCGCACACACACACACACATATATACACCTACACACACACACATGCGCGCACACACACACACACACACGCACACACACACACACATACACACACACAGTCACATATTTCTTCCTGATTTTGACTTATGATAAAGATGACCTTCATTAATGTGTGTGTGTGTGTGTGTGTGTGTGTGTGTGTGTGTGTGTGTGTGTGTGTGTGCATGCGTGCATGTGTGTGTTGTTCAGTGAACTGTTACAGGAGTTGGAGTTGTGTAAAAATGACCCGGTGGCCATCGCTAGGTGTTTTGTACTAAAGGTTGGTTTTTAATATTTATTTATGTTTAAAGTTTCCATTCTGATCATTCTCTGTATGCATGAACGTGTGTGTGTGTGTCTATGTGTGTGTGTGTGTAGGTGTGTGTGTAGGTGTATATATGTGTGTCTGTGTGTGTGTAGGTGTGTGTGTGTGTAGATGTATATATGTGTGTCTGTGTGTGTGTAGGTGTGTGTGTGTAGGTGTATATATGTGTGTCTGTGTGTGTAGGTGTGTGTGTGTAGGTGTGTGTGTGTAGATGTATATATGTGTGTCTGTGTGTGTGTGTAGGTGGATATATGTGTGTCTGTGTGTGTGTAGGTGTGTGTGTAGATGTATATATGTGTGT
>NC_062533.1:21782050-21831322 GCF_022655615.1 Tachysurus fulvidraco
TGTTTATGCATAATATATTCATGCTTTCATTAATACGCTCTTTTCTGCCTTAGTGTTCGACGCTGATGCTTATGGAGGGAGCAAAAGAACCGCTGTGTTTCAGTGTCACACACTACAAGCACCCCAAACAACCCCACATAGTGCAGGTGACTCTTTACGTGTTTATCTTTAATTAAACATCATCATTCCGTCAGATCAAAGCTTACATTAATTATCAGGTACAGTCTTTATGCTTAACTAAACATGTGTGTTAATTAGTTCATTAGTTAATTAGATAATGAGTTAATGAGTTAATTAGATAACTGAACTGCCATCATCTGTCTCAGGCCAGAACAATGGAGGAGAAGAAACTTTGGACTCACCACATTAAACGGCTCATTTTAGAGAATCATCACACCATCATTCCACAGAAGGTATAGCATAATCCTGATCTAATGATATAATCTCTCTCACACACACACACACACACACACACACACACACACACACACACACACACACACACACACACACACACAGCTTGTTCTGTTACTTACTGCTGTTTCTCTTTCAGGCTAAAGAGGTCATTTTAGAAATGGACCCAATGTGTGAGTTTTTTTTTTTTTTTACATATATTTGCATATGAAATGTCTAAAATTCTAAATAATAAATAGAATACTAAATAAAATAAAAACGCTATTATGTTTATTATTATGTCGCTTTGTAGAAGCCCACATTCTGTTTTAATATTTAAGCTTAGACAAAAATTGATCTAGAGTAACTCCTCCTAGGGCTTTCGAGCCACATTCACCAATTTCGGACATGTTGTAGACGCCGGTCTGAAGTTTGTTGCTTTTCTAAGCGATCCGAGTACCGGTACTTCTGGTACTGGGTCTCAATGTGGCCTTTTTTCCCCCATAGACTCCCATTAGATGTGGATGCGCACACACTCCTGAACATGCAACTGGCAAATACAAATAAAATATTAGCCAAGTAAACACAACATGTACTTTTTAAATGAAGGTTTTTATTATTAAGGGGAATCAAAATCCAAACCCACATGGCCCTGTGTGACAAAGTATTTGCCCCCTAAACCTAATAACTGGTTGGTCCTGCAGTCGAGTGTTGGTGATAACTTACAGTCTGTTACAGCTGAGGCTGTGGGGTGGGGGGGGGGGGGGGGGGGGGTTATGGGCGTCTTTACAGAATTGTTGTAATTCAGCCACATTGGAGGGGTTTTGAGCATGAACCTCCTTTTTAAGGTCCTGCCACAGCGTCTCAGTAGGACAGGTCAGGACTTTGACTCGGCCGCTCCAAAGTCTTCATTTTGTTATCTTCAGCCGTTCAGAGGTGGACTTACTGGTGTGTTTTGGATCATTGTCCTGCTGTAGAACCCAAGTTCACTTCAGCTTGAGGTCACGAACAGAAGGTCACACTTTGTCCTTCAGGATTTTTTGTAGACAGCAGAATTCATGGTTCCATTGATCACAGCAAGTCTTCCAGGTCCTGAAGCAGTAAAACAGCCCCAGACCATCACACTACTACCACCATGTTTTACTGTTGGTGTGATGTTCTGTTTCTGACATGCAGTGTTACTTTTACACCAGATGTAACGGGACACACACCTCCAAAAAGTTCAGCTTTTGTCTCCTCAGTCCACAGAGTATTTTCCCAAAAGTCTTGGGGATCATCAAGATGTTTTCTGGCAAATCTGAGACGAGCTTTTGTTCTTTTTGCTCAGCAGTGGTTTTAGTCTGTACCTCCACCATGCAGGCCATTTTTGCCCAGTCTCTTATGGTGGAGTCATGAACTCTGACCTTAACTGAGGAAAGTGAGGCCTGCAGTTCTGTGGATGTTGTTGTGGGGTCTTTGGTGACATCTTGGATGAGTTGTCGCTGCTCTCTCGGGGTAATTTTGGTCGGTTGGCGACTCCTGGGAAGGTTCACCACTGTTCCATGTTTTCCCCATGTGTGTATAACGGCTCTCACTGTGGTTCACTGGAGTCCCAAAGCTTTAGAAATGACTTTGTAGCGATTTTGGCTCACGAAGCAAGGTAAATATTTATGAGTAATTATAACGCATTATAGTGACTCTAAATATTTTAACCTAAGTTGAAATTAACGGTAATGGAATTAACGTTACACTTATTTGGTCTGTTCGTCCGGCGAACAGGCCGTGTACCTTTATTAATTCTATGAAGGAGGTATCTTCCCGGCCAAGAAAGGTTCACTCCCCTTTTACTTTACACCGTAACTTGAATTAAATTAACTTAATAGAGCATGTAGTTCAGACCAGATGTTGCAGGTACCTTAAATTTGTGAGCGATATTCAGAGACAATCACTTGTGGCACAAAAATATGGCATTTAATGAATGAGACAAACACAACATAAAACTAACTACACAAACAAACAAAAGAAATTTGGAAAACAAAGATGAAAATAAAATAACACAAAAGAAATTAAAATTGTGGAAAGGGAGGAAGAGACTGGAAAGAAGAAATTAGAGAAAGGAAGGAAAGGAATGGCAGGC
Organism: Tachysurus fulvidraco; assembly: GCF_022655615.1. Lineage (NCBI taxonomy): Eukaryota > Metazoa > Chordata > Actinopteri > Siluriformes > Bagridae > Tachysurus > Tachysurus fulvidraco. The sequence goes on from NC_062533.1 coordinate 21,784,560, forward strand.
TTAAACTTCAAAATTAATCACACCCTAACTGGGAAATCATCACCGGAAACTTAAATTTACCTCAAGACACAATAAAAGGTTCATACTTAAAATACGCATCTAAATTGGTTGTTAGAGGAAACGGTTACTTGCATTGGCTTACTGCACAAGAGTCCGGATGCAACAGAGAAATCTCTGAAGGTCAGTTAGGGTGGGGTCAGACGTTCTTTCTGGAGGTTCTGGAGAGTGAAGCTTGCCGGAAGTTCTATGAAGGAAGATGGAGTCGTCTCCAAGCCGTTCCGAAAGTCTGACCACGGATTGGTGGTGTTTGTGACAATTTAAAGGTCGTGAACTCCACCCATCTTTGGGGAGATGGCCAATACTTCGGTCCAGGTTTTGGAGGGAAAAACTCCCTTTGTTTCAGGTGTCTGTGGGCGTGGTTTAGCTATCAAACTTTTAGATGACTTTAAAGTTTTATCCAAGGTGTATTAAGACGGTATGGCGCCTTTCATGCTCAAATAAATTACACCATTGTTTGAAAAATGAATAACTGATAATTTTGTGGTCATTTGTATACTTAACATGAACGGTAATGACAGTATCAAGGCAGCGGTACATTATATACACAGATCAGTAATCGAAGGGTAACTGATGTCAATACGATATTGTGTTCTGACACATGAATAAAATACGCTCCTGTCAGGAAAGTAAGGAGTAAATAATTTTAAGTCAGGCAAGCCTTAACAGAAGAAACACATTACAGCAGGGTTATAAGAATAAGTATTAGAGTATCAGTATAATTGGGGAGGAGATACATACGAGTATGGCTCAATGCTGTGGGATGTGGGGCATCTTATTCACTCGTTTTATTAGTAAAAGGAATGTCCCATTGTGTTTTGTGTGTGTGTGTGTGTGTGTGTGTGTGTGTGTGTGTGTGTGTGTGTGTGTGTGTGTGTGCGTGTGTTCTGGTTGAGGGCCCCTATGAGTTCAATCAGAGAAGCGGCATGGGGTTATCTGGTCTTTGTGTAGGCTCCAGACGTTCTGGAGCTAGTTGTGTGTGTGTGACACTGTGGAATGTAGCCCTCCATAAAAAATCGTAAAACTGGGTTGCTCATCCGGTGATTGAAGAGTAGATGCCGAAGTTTAGGGTGCCTGGGGTATGAAATCTTAATGACCTGTACCAGACGCTACAACTTTATAACCTTTTCCAAACTGATAGATCTCAATGACTTTCTCATTTGTTCCTGAATTACTTTGGATTTCAGCATGATGTGTAGATTTTGAGGATCTTTTTATCTACTTCACTTTGTCACTCACATCTTATTTAAGTTATGTATTGATAGTGAACAGGTGTGGCAGTAATCAGGCCTGGGTGTGGCAGTAATCAGTCCTGGGTGTGGCAGCAATCAGGCCTGGGTGTGGCAGTAATCAGGCCTGGGTGTGGCAGTAATCAGGCCTGGGTGTGGCAGTAATCAGGCCTGGGTGTGGCAGTAATCAGTCCTGGGTGTGGCAGTAATCAGGCCTGGGTGTGGCAGTAATCAGGTCTGGGTGTGGCAGTAATCAGTCCTGGGTGTGGCAGTAATCAGTCCTGGGTGTGGCAGTAATCAGGCCTGGGTATTGCAGTAATCAGGCCTGGGTGTGGCAGTAATCAGGCTTGGGTTTGGCAGTAATCAGGCCTGGGTGTGGCAGTAATCAGGCCTGGGTATTGCAGTAATCAGGCCTGGGTGTGGCAGTAATCAGGCTTGGGTTTGGCAGTAATCAGGCCTGGGTGTGGCAGTAATCAGTCCTGGGTGTGGCAGTAATCAGGCCTGGGTGTGGCAGTAATCAGGCTTGGGTGTGGCAGTAATCAGGCCTGGGTGTGGCAGTAATCAGGTCTGGGTGTGGCAGTAATCAGTCCTGGGTGTGGCAGTAATCAGGCCTGGGTGTGGCAGTAATCAGGCCTGGGTGTGGCAGTAATCAGTCCTGGGTGTGGCAGTAATCAGGCCTGGGTGTGGCAGTAATCAGGTCTGGGTGTGGCTAGAGACATTAAACTCAGGTGTGATAAACCACCTGAAACATTAAAGTGTGACAAAAAAAATCAGCAAGGGGGCCAACACTTTTTCACACCACTGTAGAATGCACACACTTACTGTTAATATATTAATATATTTTAGATTTGTTTTTTCTTTAGACAAAGTACTTCTAAAATCACCAAATAACAAATTTTTACTTCGTTATTGAAGTATTATTTAATTACAATAACTTCAGTTGGTTCCTGTTCCATGTCGATCAGCACATTGAGCTGCTTTTAAACCACAAGCTGTTTACCATATTTGTGATTTAAGGGTGTTTATGTGCATAAAGTGAGACTCAGTCTAAATATTTGGTATTGATCAATAGTCATTGTGTAAATCTGTGTTTATCTGCTCTTATGTACAAACCTTCACTGTTTTAAAACTTTGTGTTTGTTGATTTTATGAACAGATGAGTTAATAATTATGAAGCTGGGTGTGAATAATTATGACTTAAGTGTGTTTTCCTTCATACAGATCAGAAGTGCAAGTTTAACTCTGAGAGGAAAAAGAAAACGCAGTCTGATGATTTCACACACACTCGACAAACAGGTTACTGTTCTGTTTAATCACTACAGATACATACTGTATATAATATATATTTATATATATATATATATATATATATATATATATATATATATATATATTATATATATATATATATATATAAAATACACACACTATATATACTGTGTGTATAATATATATATATATAAATATATAATACACACACTATATATACTGTATATAATATATATATAATACACACTATATACACTTTATATAATATATATATATAATACACACACTATATATACTGTATATAATATATATATATATATATAATACACACTATATACACTTTATATAATATATATATAATACACACACTATATATACTGTATATAATTATATATATATATATATAATACACACACTGTCACGAAGTGACACGGTGAGACAAAAGGCGAGTGGGGATCCAAATGCAGTTTTCTGTTTAATAAACAAAACACAGATGAACAGGCAGGAAACACAAGGCAGAACACGGAACGAAACAGAAACAGGCAGGCAAAACAGGTCATAACACTGAAAAGGAACAGAGAACAGGAGCAGAGAACAGGAGCAGAGAACAGGAGCAGAGAACAGCATACACCAAACACCAAAAACGACCAACAACATTGAAGTGAACAGACAGAGTATATATGGTGAACGAGAACCAATCACAAAACAGAGACAGACAAGGACTAAGACAAAACACCTGGGGAAGAGATTGAATGTAATTAGTGTCCATGGTAACAGATAGGTGGGCGGGGTCAACAATTAACATCAGGAAGAGACGGCAGACAGAAACAAGGGGAAACAGACAGACACGTTACAGAAACCCCCCCCCCCCCCTACGAGCGGCTTCCAGACGCTCCCAAGTCCACAAAAACCAGTCCAGGAGGGTGGGGCGAAGGTGTAGCCAGGGTGGGAGGGCGGGTCGGGTTCGTGTAGTGGCGGCGCCAGCCGAGCAGGAGGCCAGGGCGGAGCCAGCAGAGCAGGTGGCCAGGGCGGAGCCGGCAGAGCAGGAGGCCATGGCGGAGCCGGAGGCGGAGCCAGAGACCAGAGCAGGACCGGAGACCAGGGTGGTGCCGGAGGCTGAGCCAGAGACCAGAGCAGGACTGGAGACCAGGGTGGTGCTAGAGGCGGGGCCAGAGACCAGAGCAGGACCGGGGACCAGGGTGGTGCTGGAGGCGGAGCCAGAGACCGGAACGGAGTTGGCAGCCAGGGTGGTGCTTTGGGCCTATGAACAGGGACAGGAGGTAGAAGGGCTGGCAAGTCCAGCGAAGCAAACCACAGGAAAACAGAAACATGCATAGGTTCAGGCCAGGCAGAAAGTTCAGGTAGTTTGGGTGTCATGATGTCGACCGCGTTCTCTGACTCAGTCATTTCGGTCGACCCGGCCGATTCGGCTGGTTCCGTCAGCTCGGCCGGTTCCGTCGACCCGGTCGGTTCGGCAGGTTCCGTCGACCCGGTCGGTTCCGTCGACCCGGTCGGTTCGGCAGGTTCCGTCGACCCGGTCGGTTCCGTCGACCCGGTCGGTTCGGCAGGTTCCATCGACCCGGCTGGTTCCGGCAACCCGGCTGGTCCAGCTGGCGGCTTAGGGATGCCGGCCGCCCGAGCCGACCTCATCGGGGTATCCGCCAGTTTGGAGACCAGCCGGTTAGCACGGACCTCAGCCGAGCTCGCCGGTACGGTAGCCATGGGAACTGGCTCAATCACGGGTGTGCACGGGACTGGTCTGGGCGGAGGCACTGTGGAGCATTCGGGCGTCCGTGGCTGATTCCACTCTGTGGCCCACGGATCCCGATGCTTGCTGCCCCCCCCCAAAAAATACTTACGGCCGGCTTCCGTCTCTACACTGCTCAAGGTTAGTGTGGACCCGTCCAGGAGCAACGCCAGGTTGACGAACTCCGAGAATGTTTTGATCTCCCGGGTAGACGGCATCAGATACCGCAGTATGTCCCTTAGTCCATGCTTAAAAATGTCTTTTAGGGCCTTCTCCCTCATTGCATAGGTCCACGAATACCTCCGTATACTCCTCAACTGGGGCGTCCTCCTGTCGTAGACAAAACAGGAGTTCTGCTGGATCCATTGGGGGTTGGTCGTTCTGTCACGAAGTGACACGGTGAGACAAAAGGCGAGTGGGGATCCAAATGCAGTTTTCTGTTTAATGAACAAAACACAGATGAACAGGCAGGCAACACAAGGCAGAACACGGAACGAAACAGAAACAGGCAGGCAAAACAGGTCATAACACTGAAAAGGAACAGAGAACAGGAACAGAGAGCAGAGAACAGGAGCAGAGAACAGGAGCAGGGAACAGGAGCAGGGAACAGCATACACCAAACACCAAAAACGACCAACAACATTGAAGTGAACAGACAGAGTATATATGGTGAACGAGAACCAATCACAAAACAGAGACAGACAAGGACTAAGACAAAACACCTGGGGAAGAGATTGAATGTAATTAGTGTCCATGGTAACAGATAGGTGGGCGGGGTCAACAATTAACATCAGGGAGAGACGGCAGACAGAAACAAGGGGAAACAGACAGACACGTTACACACACTATATATACTGTATATAATATATATATAATACACACTATATACACTTTATATAATATATATATAATACACACACTATATATACTGTATATAATACACACACTATATATACTGTATGTAATATATATATAACACACACACTATATACACTGTATATTATATATATATAATACACACTATATATACTGTATATAATATATATATATAACACACACTATATACACTGTATATAATATATATATATATATAATACACACTATATATACTGTATATAGGTATTATATATTATATATACAGCTTTTTACTCTCTATTTAAATTTGTTTTGTGTTTGTTTATTTTCAGAATTATACAAACAGATGAAAAACAACAAAAGTAATTTATTATAGAATTAATTATAGAGAATTAGTAATAAAACTTAATTTACAGTTTATTATTATTATTATTATTATTATTATTATTAAATGTTGCTGTTGTTTATATTTTATAATTGTGTAGATTTATTTCCATGTTTCTTTCCTTTTATATGTTTTATTTAATTATTTATCTCATTCTTTTTTTAACCATTGATCTGATTGCTGCTTGTGAACGGAACTTGCAGCGATGCTTAAGGTAAGAACACAAACTGTGCGCCATTTAATCTGTTCTGGGGAATTTACACATTACAGACACCATCAGAGCCCCAACATTCCTCTGATAAATAAGGACAAAATATTATTTGTCAGATTAAACTCACGTTTTAATCAGGAATCTTTACAACTTCATTATTTTTAATATCCACACTGAGCATTGCTGGACGCCTCATAGGTCTTAGGCTCCGCCCAGACAGTTCGTTTTGAACTCCGCCCACACACATTCTTTTGCTTAACCTCCACATCTTCATTCCATTTGTTTGCACTCAGTGGAAAGTATACAAACGTGTTTCTTATTGTTTTACTGTATTTATGTTGTACATACACACTACACCCTCTGGGGACATTGTGTTTCTCTTTTCTTAGGTTTAAATTGTACTTTTTCAGTTCAGGCTGTTAAGAATCTTCACACACAGAATGATCTCATCAATACTTCTGACAGAATCTGAGCTCCTCCATCGTGTTTTAATGAAAATATTAATGAAGTTTCAGTGCTATTGATTATCACTGAGGAATCCAGTAATGACGTTTGTCCTTCGTTGTTGTAATGTTTGTGTTTAAACCCTGGCGTGGGTGTGGCAGCATTCAGTCAGTGAAGGAGAACTGCGAGAAAACCGTATCACACTGAGCTCCACCTCAGGCAAGTCACAGGCTCTGGGTGTGGAGGACAGTCAGCTGTGTCACACTGAGGATGCTACACCTAGTGAGCTTCAGGATAAAGAAGAGAAGGGAAGTGAATCAGATGAAGTGATAATGAAGGATTTTAGCAACTCCATGATTTCCTTTTGGAGTTTCAGAGCTAAAGCCCTGCTGCAGCTCAACATGGTGAGATGTTTATTAAAGGCTGAGTTGCATGACATCATGCTCTACTAACACACTTAACACTGCTGTGCTGAGTTTGTGTTAGAATTGTAGGTGACAGTATAAAGGGCTTTGACACACCTGTAGGAAGCATGCTCGCTTTTTCAGTTTCATTTATTTGTACAGCGCTTTTATCAGTTCACATCGTCTCAAAGCAGCTTTACAGAAGTAATAATAATAATAAGTTTATTTTATATCAACAACCTCAAGGACTCTTTACATGATGTGATATACAATGAAACAGAATTAAGGAGGTTTAGTAAACATCACTATACGTATACACAACATACACATACACCATAGAAAAGGAAACACAACATCAAAACATCCCAATCAACAAACATGTACATTAGAGCAACAAACATTCTAGTAGACAATACAGATGGTCTATACAATACAGAAGAGACAAATAGAGACACAAAACCATGTCAATGGACTTGTCATTCTGTAAAGAATCTGGAATCCTGTAAAGACGCCAGGTCTCGAATGTTCTGGGGAGAGAAGTCCATAGGATGGGAGCCGCGATACAGAAGGCTCTACCACCAAAAGATTTCAGTCCCTAACGAGGAACCTCTAATAAATTAGAGTCAGAGGACCTAAGTGCAGGGGCAGGGGTATATGTGTGAAGGAGATCTGTGGTATATTGTGGACAGGAGCGATGGAGAGCTTTAAATGTAGTGAGGAGAACTTTATATTGAATACAGGAACTAATTGTGAGCCAATGTAAACTGTATAAGACGGGGGTTATGTGGGGGGATTTCTGTGTGTGTGTTAACACTCTTACTGCTGAATTCTGGATATATTGGAGTTTCTTTAAAGAAGTTGATGGTAAACCATAAAAAAGTGCATTACAGTAATCTAGACAGGAGGTAATGAAAGCACGGCATCACTGATATTTAAACATGGGCGTAATAGGGCAATATTGCGTAGATGAAAGAAGGCAGATTTGGTGAGAGATGAGATGTGAGAGGAGAATATTAATTTGATCAATAATAAGAGATGAAGTACATTTAGGAGAGCCGACTAAGAGCAGATGTTTTATCTGTATTTAGTTTGAGGAAGTTCTTGTTCATCCTTATGTTTATTTCATTGATACAAGGAGTTATAACATCTATGGGAAAGGGATGTGTGTTTAAAGCTCATGTATAGTTGTGTGTCATCCGCGTATAAGTGATAACTAAGCTCATGACGACGGATAATGTGACCTAATGGAAGTGTAACCGAGCGTTTAACATCGGGTTCGCTTAAACTGAAATGAAACTAAAAAAAATAAGAAACGGAGGCTCATCGTTTGATCATCAACTCTTTTTATTGTTATTCCTCGCGGCACACCAACGTGATCCCCACACCGAAAACTTCCCGAGAACACTGCCCTCCTGTGCGCATGCCCACACGCTATCTACGGCGAGCCCCGAGGGGAAAATGTATTACACACACAAATCGCAATGCTCAGTATAACATCAACATGCACTCCAGCTCACAGATTAAGTCTGTTACACACGTCCCCCCCTGACAAAATAAATGTCCCCATTTATATAAATGAACAATAAACCCAATAAACATATGAGCATCATACATAAACAAAACACCTTAAATGAATCATACACGCTGCATTAAAGTGCAGAAGGAGCATATCGTAAGGCACAGTTCTTTACTTTAACTTTGCATCACTTTCAAACACTCTTTAAACCGGACAGTGCATTGAACAAACCCCCAAACAATTGCAACACAAATACATAGTACCACAGTCCCACTATAACAGTACTAACAGTGATATTAATACAGAACAAAATGCTTGAAATGACCCGGAAGTTTCAAAACCCTCCCCGTTCTGCTCACACTTGGTTCTGGCTGTCTTTCCAAACAGTGCTCTTCAGGCAGAGCACTCAGGTCACTCTGAGGGAGAACACACTCTTGTCTACCTGACATATCCACCTCCGGGGAGGAGGATGTTGTGAAAGAATCGAACACATTAGGCCATGTCTGAGTCTGTGACAGAGAAGGAATAGGCAATGTATAAGGCCGTAACCTATCGTAATGCACAACCTGCGCCCTCTCACCAGTGTCCAGAGGATTGACAATCCGATAAGTCAAGCCCAGTTCACCACATGAGTCCATGACCTGAACAATTTTATAGGGACCCTTCCAATGGGGTGCCAGCTTCATACGACTCTCAACAGGGTTGTTAAGCCACACCAAGGCACCCACCGTATAAGGCTGGTGACGCACTCCTTGATCATGATACATTTTCTGACGCTCATGAGCAGCCTCGCTATGCATGCGCGCACTGCCGAAAGCAGAGTCCAGTTTTTTCCGCAATGAATGAACAAAATCAGTATGGGATCCTGTCATATTGGGGGAAAGTGCACGAGTCGGTAACAGTACATCAGCCGGCACCCGTGCCTCCCGGCCATGGGTCAAAAAGTACGGTGTGAAATGAGTGCTGGAGTGAGGTGACGTGTTGTAAGCGAAAGCAACATGTTTCACATACTCATCCCATTCCCCTCCATGGGTCAGCAGTGTCTTAACCAACTGGTCAGTCAAGGTCCTGTTAAAGCGCTCAACCATACCATCCGACTTTGGGTGGTAGGGAGTGGTACGTGTCTTTTTAATGTTTAGCCACTGACAGAGGCTCTGGATTATCTCCGCCTCGAACTGGCGGCCCTGATCCGAATGCAAAGTCTCCGGAACACCATGTGTCAAAATGTAATCCTCAAACAGGCAGCGTGCAACAGTTAGTGCTGTCTGGTTAGGTAAAGCATACAAATTGACAAATTTCGTGAAATAGTCCTCAACAACTAACACGTACCGATTGCCTTTAGCGGTCACCGGCAGCTCTAGAATGTCCATAGCCACTCTCTCAAAAGGACGGACAGCCTTGGAACCTCCCATAGGTGCTCGGTGGGACGGAACAGGACCTCGACGCGTCTGACATGCTCTGCATTGCTCACACCATGCTCTGATGTCCCTGTACATGGACGGCCAGTAACAGAATTTTCTTGCCTGCTCCCACACACGCTCAGAAGAGAAGTGGGCGGAGGCTGGGGCCCCATGCAGCTGTAACAGAATATCAGGAATCATAGCATTGGGTACAACAATTTGTAATATAGGATCACCAGTACGTGAACAGATGACAGAGCGGCACAACAGTCCATCAATAATTGAGAAGCGATTGAACTCAGTCCAAAGTTTTTTTAAGCACTGAGAGGCACCTTGTAACTGTCTCCTAGAAGGCCTTTGTGACTGCTCCGCCCAATCCAAAACAGTTCTGATGTCAGGATCGGCCTGTTGCGAGGCCCTAATGTCCCGTGTATTGAAAGATAGAGCATTTATAGAAATCGTATCCGAATCAGGAATGTCAGATAGGTGCGCAGCCGTACCTCCCCTTGCAGGGTTAACAACTTTTAAGGGACATGAATTGTCATTACTTGGTTGCCCGGAACTCACCACATTGACTTCTGACATTCGATTATTAGTGGACTCTGCGCCAACCTGGTCGGGTGTTACTGGGCGACGAGACAGAGCGTCTGCATTCTTGTGACGGGTCCCGTCCTTGTGAATGATGATCCAATTCAGTGGATCGAGTTCCATAATCCATCGTCCCCTCCTTCCTGTTGGGTCGTTTTCAATAGACATACGCCGCAGAGCTAACAGGGGCCGATGGTCTGTAATAATGGTAAAAGAAGAAAGTCCAATGTAATGCCTGAATTCCCTTACCGCCCACACAATGGCCCATAGCTCCCGATCGAAAGTGGACCACCGCCTCTGTGTGGAGTTCAACGCCCGGCTGGCATAGGCGACCACATGCTCCAAGCCGTCTCTATCCTGGGCGAGCACAGCACCGACCGCCAGGTTGGACGCATCTGTGTGAATTTTAAACGGCACGTTGAAGTCAGGCAGAATCACTATAGGCTCAGATGACAACACATTTTTCAGGAAATGAAAAGATTCTTCACATTCAGTAGACCACACAAAGGGCACATTCTTACCAACAAGCTGGTTCAGTGGAGCGGCATATTTCGAAAAGTCTCTGACAAAGCGTCTGTAATATGAACAGAGTCCCACAAACGCTCTGACCTCAGATGGGGATTGGGGAACTGGCCAGTCCCGAACCTTCTCCGTGTTCCTAGGGTCAGGCTGGAGTCCTTTCTGAGAAATAACATGACCAAGAAAAATTACATGATCTCTCGCAAGGTGGCACTTTTTCGGATTTAGTTTTAGGCCGGCCGACTGAATTCTGGAAAACACTTCCTGCAAGCTCGATAAGTGTTCGTCAAACGTTTTGTTGTAAATCAGAATATCATCCAAATATACCATGCAGATGTGCCATGGGAGCCCCCTGAGGACTAGTTCCATCAAACGTTGGAATGTAGCAGGAGAGTTTGAGAGGCCCATTGGCATGGATCGCCACTGATAGAGTCCCTGCCCCGTCGTAAATGCTGTTTTTTCTCTGTCCTCCTCAGCAACCTCTACCTGCCAGTACCCATTAGAAAAGTCCAAAGTACTGAACCACACCGCGCCTGCCAACGCATCCAGCGTATCATCCACACGAGGTAGTGGGTGAGAGTCTTTCACAGTCACGCTATTTAAGCGTCTGTAGTCAATACAGAAACGCCAGGCGCCACATTTCTTTTTAACTAACACAACTGGTGATGCCCATGGGCTGCAGCTCTCCTCAATGACACCATCTGCCAGCAGACCCGCCACTTGTCTCTCTATTTCCATACTTTTCTCAGGGGACACACGATACGGGCGTTGTTTGATAGGAGCCTGCTCGCCCGTTCTAATGTGATGTTTGATCAGATTGCATTTTCCCGAATTTTTCCCGGAGGAGCTAAAGACGTCATTGTATTTTAACAGCAATTCAGAAAGTGACCTTTTTTCAAACTCCGAAATTGGCGACTCATCCAGTGATACCGGGGGTGTCACTCCCATTGTTGATGTTGCAGCTACATCGACCGGAGCCCGAAGCAACTGAATATCAGTGCCATCAACAGAGTAAAACTCACCCAGGTGCATACCTTGCTTTAATGAAATGTCCTGTCCAGTAGGATTTAAAATCCGAGCTTTTGTTAGTCCATTTCTAACCGTGGTTACTGTATGAGCCACCACCAAATTGGACGAATCTGCCACATTAGGCTCCAAATAGCCATAAAAGTCCTTCAACATTTTAGCCACATAAGGTGAATAAACTCTAACAGGTACAACTGACTCACTGAAGGGCGGTAAGGAAATTGTGGTTGCTAGGGACACATTGCAGCATAAGGGAACAAAGTCTTTGCTGGTAAGGAGAGGAACAGACATGCCCCACAATTGTAATTTTGCCCGGTTGAGGTCCAGTAAGGCATGATTCTTCAACAGGAAGTCCCACCCCAACAGCACCGTCTGAGTGGTTTCTCTCACCACATGAAATACGTGTTGCCATGACTCCGTTCCCAGTTGAAACGTCATTGTTATAGTGCCCAGCGTATCCAGCATCTGTCCATTCACGGCACGAGCTGCCACATACTCCTTCAGTGGGCGATTGCGCAGTCCTGGGATGGACATACGAAAATCAGCACTAATGAGAGACACGCTGGAACCAGAGTCCACTAAAATTTGAACCTCCACGCCTTCAATTACTCCCCGCACATATGACACCATCAGGCCTTGGTCAGTGTTATTGGCATCATCAACGTCTTTGAAAATAGAGTTACTGCCAGTAGTATTGTCAATTCGAGAGCCCTTAATCAACATAGCTGGTGTTCGGGCCGCAACCTCAGCTACAGTCCGTTTCCCGGCCCATTATGTCGCTCCCCTGCACTGGGAGAGATAAAACGTACTCCACGCTTTCTTGAGTCATCCTCATAGCTGTTCCGTCTGCGTGGGCTAGGACTTGGACTGCGTTTAGTAGGGTACTGTGTAGAGTACGAGTCATTAACATCACCATAATCCGTACCGGACCTATACGTGTCGCTGTGTTTGACCCACTGTCTCTCAGGCGAACGACCTCTCCGTGACTGGCATCCACGGCCCCCACAGCAGCACTGACATATTCCATTAGATGGAGAGCGGCCCCATTGCCAGTCCTCCTTCGTTTTAGAATTCACTTTGGCATTGAGTTTTTGGTTTTCATCTCCTAAACGTCTCAATTCCATTCTCATGTCCCTCATTTCGTCCGCTAATCTTTCAACTGCTCTGTACAGCCCAACATTGTCTCTCCCAGACTGAATAGCAGCCACTGCCCCTTCGTCACCATCGCTATGAGCGGCATTCACAGCCACATAATCAGACTTTATTACATCTCTGGCATTTTCACACCGACCTGCAATTATGACGGCCTCCTCCAAATCCGTAGCTCCTTGCTCATGACATTTAGTTCTGAGTACCGGATCCAGACCAGCCAAGAAACAACGAAATGTCTCCTCCCTTTGAGCTCTCTCTCCATATTCAGGAAAGGCATAATCGACCAGCCTGCTAATCTCAGCCGCAAACACTTCCAAACTTTCCCGCGGAGCTCTGGGCCGAGCTGAAAGGCTGGCTCTGAAGCGATCCATAAACTGTCTTTGCCCGAATGCCTCTTTGAGTTTATCTTTAACAGCCGTGTAATCCGACTGAACAGCACCAGGGAGGCTGTCCCACAGCAGAAACGCCGCACCGGACAAACGTGTCGGTAGAATTCTCGCCAGTTTATAATTGTAGGCTGCAGCGCCATCATCCTCCGTGAGCGCTCTGACCGCGACCTCGAACTGACGCGCCCAGCACAAAAACTCTGCTTTTCATCACCGGAAAACGGCGGTGGTAACTCGATCCTAAACTCGATCCTCGTGACCACCTCAGGAGAAACAAGAGCCTCCAAGTGATGAGACATGAGAGTTTAACCAGAAATAGAGCATCAGGTCTGGAGAGAAGAAGGAGTTTGGACACTGGGAGCTCAGGAGTAGCATGTGGGGGAGGGGATGATACAGAGAGTGAGACATGGACATATTTTAGGTGTTCAGACAGGGACTCTGGCAAGATTAGCTATGAAATCATAACTAAAAGTGAGAGTCAGAAGGTGACATAGACATGTGGACTTCCTGGGATGTAAAGAGTCCCACCGCTCCACAGTCTGTAAACCTGAGTGACTTGTGATGGTGGTAAGGAGACAACATCCAGACGTCCCAGTTCACTCTATGCCCATGATCCCTCCAGATCTGCTCCTTTACCTGAGAAAAGATATTCATAAACATCTAAACTAAACAGATGTGTTTTTATCCTGGACTTAAACACTGAGACTGTGTCTGAGTCCCGAACACTAATTAGAAGTCTGAAGTATAGAGAAATCCTAGTACAAGCACTTCTGTCTCTCCCAGTTAAGCAGGAGGGAGTTGGTAAGAATCTACTGTCCAATGTCCTTCACACACTCTTTAGACTTATTAATCATAATGATTTCTTCAATCTTGAACACTTGTATGATGAGGTACCATATTTAAGGAGAAAAGCAGTGGGCCTTAAACAGAACCTTATGGAAGTCACCATTTACACCTACAAACTGATGACTATCAGACAAATCAGACCTCAGCTATGAGAGGGCAATTCCAGCAACATTTTCTAGTCTATAAAGTAGTACAGGAGAGGAGCACATTGTACAGCTTATCATCTGTATCAGCTAATGCAGAAATCACATCATCTACAGCTCTTCATGAGAACTATTGTCATTTGCTCACTGACTCCACCCTACACCATCCACCCTGCTTATTGTGCTTTTTTTGTCATTACCTGACCACTAAACCATGTGGAGGTTTTGTTGTGTAATACTACTGATCATTAAGTCTTTATGCATGGTTATAAATCATTAATGTTTGTGGATCAGGATAAAGAGTGGCACGGACATGGAGACCCCCGAGTGTCACAGCTGGAGGAGACACAGATGTGTGAGGATCCAAACAGGAACAAGGTCAGATAATCACATTTACATCTCTACGTGTGCTACAGTTTATTCATCATGACATAATCATGCATGATACATGTGATATATTAAGAACAATTGATGGTTGATGGTCACATCATGGTCATGTGTGAAGTGTTTTTCTTCATTAGCTTTCTTCATAGACAAATGCTAATTACAAGTTTATCTTTAAGAACCAGATTTGACTGGCTTTTTGCCAATAGTCCAATTCAGTGCAATTCAGTTTTATTTCACTTTTGGAAATACCACAAAAGTTTTACGGTAATCTGGATAGAGATATAGATTTAGATTTATCCTCAATGTGTTGAGCAGCTGTATACTACAGAGTCACACTGTGCTGTGTGGTGAAAGGACCTTTGTTATGGACATCATGGTCATATGTATTCTAGCAAGTGCAATCATCAGGTTATCCAACTGAGACCATACACAGCTTTGTTATGGTGTCCATGTACTACCATCTATAGCAACCTCATGGCAAAGCCTAAGCTGTGCATGTGGAACCATCTTCAGCAGCAATAACGAGATGTAGAACAATAGGATGGGATCAGGTCTAGAGGGCAGCAGGATTAAGGATCACTGCCAGCTCATTAGACAATGGGAGTATTTTTTAGCTCATCATACAGAGAATACATAGATTATTAGGTGTTATGTCCTGTAATGGTCAAGAAGATGTACATGCAGAGACTCAAACAAAACTAGCTATGACATCATCATTTTGCCCCAGGCCTTCTTTTCAGACATCATTGTGTAACCTGAGTCAACACCTTTTAGTCTGGGGTTCAGTAGCTGTTAGGATTTAGGTACATAGCCAGTGCTAAGTGAGTATTCTACAAACCCCATTCCAAAAAAGTTGGGACACTACAAATCATGAATAAAAACAGAATGCGATGATGTGGAAGTTTCAAATGTCGATATTTTATTCAGAACACAACACAGATGACATATCAAATGTTTAAACTGAGAAAATGGGTAATTTTAAGGGAAAAATAAGTTGATTTTATCTTTCATGTCATCAACACATCTCAAAGTTGGTTTGCAGACGTCTGGGGATGAAGGAGACAAGCTGCTCATGTTTAGGAATAGGAATGTTTTCCCATTCTTGTCTAATACAGGCTTCTAGTTGCTCAACTATCAGGTCATCTTTGTCACATCTTCCTCTTTATGATGCGCCAAATGTTTTATGTTCTATGTGTGAAAGATCTGGACTGCAGGCTGGACATCTCAGTCCCCGGATCCTTCTTCTACAGGCATGATGGTTGTAATAGATGCAATATGTGGTCTGGCATCGTCATGTTGGAAAATGTAAGGTCTTCCCAGAAAGAGACGACATCTGCATGGGAGCGTATGTTATTCTAGAACTTGGATATACCTTTCAGCATTGATGGTGCCTTTCTAGATGTGTAAGCTGCCCATGTCAGACACACTCATGTAACCCAATACCATCAGGGCTGCCGGTTTCTGAACTGAGCGCTGATAACAACTTGGGTTGTCCTTGTCCTCTGTAGTCCGGATGACAACTGAGAGACACGGCCACTCTGAGAGGCTCATTTTTTACCCAATCATGTTGCCAATTGACCTAATAATTTGGAAATTGGTCCTCCAGCTGTCCCATCCATCCATCTTCTACCGCTTATCCGGGGCCTGGTCGCGGGGGGCAGCAGTCTAAGCAGGGACGCCCAGACTTCCCTCTCCACAGACACTTCCTCCAGCTCTTCCGAGGGAATACCGAGGCATTCCCAGGCCAGCCGAGAGACATAGTCCCTCCAGCGTGCCCTAGGTCTTCCCCAGGGCCTCCTCCCATTTGGGCATGCCTGGAACACCTCCCCAGGGAGGCATCCAGGAGGCATCCGGAACAGATGCCCCCAGCAACCTCAGCTGACTCCTCTCGATGTGGAGGAGCAGCACCTCTACTCTGAGCTCCTCCCGAGTGACCGAGCTCCTCACCCTATCTCTAAGGGAGGGCCCAGCCACCCTGCGGAGGAAACTCATTTCGGCTGCCTGTATCCGGGATCTCGTCCTTTCGGTCATGACCCAAAGCTCATGACCAAAGGTGAGGGTAGGAACGTAGATCGACTGGTAAACAGAGAGCTTCGCCTTCACCACAACAGACCGTATATCGACCGCATCACTGCAGAAGATACACCCATCCGCCTGTTGATCTCCCGCTCCATCCTTCCCTCACTCATGAACGAGACCCCAAGATCCTTAAACTCCTCCACTTGAGGCAGGAACTCTCCACCAACCTGAAGGGGGCAAGCCACCCTTTTCCGGCTGAGAACCATGGCCTCGGACTTGGAGGTGCTGATTCTCGGCAACCTGGCGAGGGTATAGAGATGGTCCAGTGTTCCACGACCAGGACGAAACCTGCATTGTTCCTCCTGAATCTGAGATTCAACTATCGGCCAAATTCTCCTCTCCAGTACCCTGGCATAGACTTTTCCGGGGAGGCTGAGGAGTGTGATCCCCCTGTAGGTCGAGGTACTCCTTCCACCTTCTGAGGATGTCCCCAGTTGGAGTCATCTGTAAACAGTGTGCGCAGGGCACTGCTTCCCCCTCCTGAGGCCAGAATTTCTTCGAGGCCAACCGATAGTCCTTCTCCATGGCCTCACTGAACTCCTCCCAGACCCGAGTTTTTGCCTCCGCAACCACCCAGGCTGAAGCTTGCTTGGCCCTCCGGTAACAATCAGCTGCCTCCGGAGTCCCCCGAGCCAACCAGGCTCGATAGAACTCCTTCTTCGGCTTGACGGCATTCCTTACTTCCAGGGTCCACCACCGGGTTCGGGGATTGCCGCCACGACAGGCACCAGCGACCTTACGGCTGCAGCTTCGAGCAGCTGCGTCGACAATGGAGGTGGAGAACATGGTCGACTCTGACTCAATGTCTCCAACCTCCCTCGGGATCTGGTTGAAGCTCTGCCAGAGGTGGGAGTTGAAGATCTCTCTTACCGAAGACTCTGCCAAATGTTCCCAGCAGACCCTCACAGTACGTTTGGGTCTGCCAAGTCTGTCCAACTTCCTCCCCCGCCATCGGATCCAACTCACCACCAGGTGGTGATCAGTTGACAGCTCCGCCCCTCTCTTTACCTGAGTGTCCAAGACATACGGCCGGAGGTCAGATGAAACAACCACAAAGTCGATCGTCGACCTCCGACCTAGGGTGTCCTGGTACCATGTGTAATGATGGACATTGTTATGCTTGAACATGGTGTTTGTTATGGACAAACTGTGACTAGCACAGAAGTCCAATAACAGAACACCACTCGGGTTCAGGTCCCTTATACGTACAATTAACTTTTCCGGTCTCTTATTGCTACCTGTCCCAACTTTTTTGGAATGTTTAGCTCTCATTAAATCCAATATTTAGCATGAAATTTCAAAATGTCTCACTTTCAACATTTGATATGTTATCATTTTCTATTGTGAATAAAATATAAGTTTATGAGATTTGTAAATTATTGCATTGATTTTTGTTTCACAATTTGTACAGCATCCCAAATCAGGTTTGTACATTCTGTAGTATTCCAGATTTATTGTATATAGAACCATCGTATAGGATAAAATAAAACTACTGTGAGATTTGAACACTTTATTATGTCAGCAACATATGTATGTGTAAGATAAGGAATATTCCATGCACTTAGTGATTAGTCTGATAGGACGTGTTGTGGTGGTAGAGAGAAATCCATGCTGCATATCTTGGTTCATCTGGAGAAAGTGTCTTCAACCCCAAAATCAGAGTATCCCAGTCCCTCAGGTTTACCCGTCAAACTATAAAATGTTTAGGGATTTAATGCACAGTGATGTGAAATATGAAAACTTTCTTTTTTAAACTCGCAGTTCTCATGAATATTATTAGTGATATATCTCAAAACCAAACCTCTGGCCTTACATACAAAAATATTTACAAACCTAACTGACCTTCCTACAGGTTTGAAAGCAATAGTAAAGAAATAAAGAGAAATCTACAGATTGAGCAGAACTAAGAGTCTTTTTTATAGCTAGTGATTGTTAGACCACGGTGGCTAAAATAGTTGAAACCAGCAGATTTGATACAAACAGGAAAACGAACAGTAAGTTTATAAGACTGAAATAGTTTTATTCTTTACTAGCTTACTTCCTGTTTTAAAGTTACTTCTAGGATGCAATGTATTAACAAGAAAGTCTAGATTTGGCTTTGGTGGCATTCCTGTTAATGCCATTGTATTATATCTTACTTCATTTTAATTAAATATTTAATTGAATCACTAGATTTTTAAATCTGTTGAGTTTAATTCTGAAGCATTTCTTGATTTGCAGACTTCACAGAGCAGATCCCAGGTCCAGAACAACATAGCAGAGCTTGGATATGAAAAGGGACTGCAGTCCATGTCTGATTGTGATCTAGCCCAGATCAGACACCATGTTTATCACATGAGCACTGTGGAGGGATCTGACCAATACAAGATAAAAGAAGAAATTGTGCTGAATCAGGATGGACAGTCTTCTGAAGACGAAGTGGAGGAGGACTGTGCAGAAAGTGAGAATCACTCCATCCTTCCACCGTCTGTTCTCGATAAAGCCGGTGTCATTGCTGAACATTTTATTGCTAACACTCGCCGCAGTAGTGCAGCACCAGATGAGCTTCGGTCTCCTCACCGAATTCAGCAGGAAGTAACATCAAGCAAAAATGAGGCTGTAAATTCTGCCCTCCTGTCCCCAAGAGAGGAGATGGTGTCTGGATCAGATCGACATGTTTGTAGAAGGAGAGATTCCACTCTGTCTAAACAGGAACAGCTGCTGATTGATAAGGTCAGGCACTACTATGACAATGCTGAAGAGAATGATGCAGGTTTCAGCCTAAAGCGAAGAGAGAGTCTGACATACATCCCGAGTGGGTTAGTGCGCACTTCTGTCAGCCACTTTAACAAAATCCCTCACACTGAACAGATTAAACCTCCAAACACTGAAACATCGTTATTGACTTCATCATCTGCAAGTTCTGACATCATCACAAAACCTGATAAACACAGAGATCTGCTCAGCACAGAGGTCGATGGCTCTATGAGTCTCAAATCAGAAGAGGAATTTTTCCGTTCATCAGCTGAAATGATTAAGGTTTGGCAGAAAATGGAGAAAGAGATCACAAGCTCTCCGAGAGAAAATAAGTCCAGAGATATTTCACGATTCAGAGAAACGTGTTCACTTTCCCAAAGTTTCAGTACAAACAGAGAAGGTCAAGTTCGAGAGCAACTGAGTACTGCTGAAGATCTCAGCACTATTACAGAAGAATCACCAGTCAAGGTAAAACACTGCTATACCTATTATACCTTAATATTATACACAATAAATGTGTGTTTGTGTGTGTGTGTGTGTGTGTGTGTGTGTGTGTGTGTGTGTGTGTTTTACACTTGATTTTTAACTGAAAAAAATAAATTATTTTGTCTTAAGGGTAAAGAAGATGAAAAGGACAAGCAGACAAGAGATGTACGTGTCTTCAGCCTGACAGAGAAGTTCAACCAGCACTCACAGAGCAGAGCGATGATTAATCAGACCAGGAAACAGACCTCAGAGACGACCATATATAAAGATCATCCAATAAATATACCGTCGAAAACAGACGAAGAGACCAAAAAAAGCCTCAAAGGTTCGTATTATAATAATATCATAACATTATAATGCAATCACGTATATATGTTGTGAGGACAAGACTGTTGTGGATACATGTGAACTTTATTCTATCTAATACTGTATAATGTTATTGTTTGTGACCTCACTGTGACCTCTGGTGAACACGTGGTATAACACTGTACTTCTCAAAATAAGTGCAAAACAAATCTTTGTAGGAAAACCACGGAAGTAAGTTTACACACCCCTGAACTGTATTAAAGCACCTTAAACCACTCAGTCTTTTATGGTATTAATGTAACTCCATGGATCTGAGGTCAGGGTCACTGTCACTACTGGACACCTCAACATTTTACACTAAAATCAACTTGTAATTGCAGTTCGTGATTCTCTTCAGCTTGAAAAGCAGCATTAAAGCTCAGTGCTACGACCACCATGCTGCACCATGGGGACGGGGCGCTTTTGTTCATGTGCTATTTTTACTCCAATTCTTTTGGAATGATGTAATTATTAAACATTTTGGAGTTTGGCGTCTCATCAAACCAGAACACATTTTGGTGCATGCTTTGGGGTGATTTAGTTAAGCTTGATGTTTTTTTGTGAGAAGGAGCTTCCCAGTCATGTGAAGAATACAAGAGATAGCAGCTGCTGTATCTGTAATGCTGCTGTAGCTCTCCTGGCAGCTTCCATGGTAAGGTTCTTCTTGTCCTTTTATACATTCTGGAGAGTTCTCTTCGTATGGTGCTTTGAGAGTGGAGAGAGTTCTGACATGAAATATCTTCTCTTTCAGGAATTGCCACCTTATTGTGAGGGTTTTGATCCTCACTGATCCTAATAGCTATGTTCTAGACTTCTTAAGAAACTGGTCCTATTTGAGAGCAATTCATAGTAACTAATGAAAAAAAGAGAAGAGCCCACTCTTTCGAAACCTGTGGTATTTCTGTGCTAATAAAGTTTTGTTCATATTGAATACCAGGATCAAACATAAGTATCTTAGTGCCTGGGCTACTGGGGTGAATGAAATTTTCCCTGAGATGTCTTACCTGAGAAACCTTTTCAACACTGCAGAGCAGATTGGAGCTGTGGTCCCTGTCTTTAAGAAGGGGGATTAGAGGGTTTGTTCCAGCTCACTACTCAGCAATGTGGATTATTTCCTGACTGGGGATTTTCCAGGGCTGCTAGGGACTGGGGATCTGCTGTCAGGGCTGCTAGGGACTGGGGATCTGCTGTCAGGGCTGCTAGGGACTGGGGATCTGCTGTCAGGGCTGCTAGGGACTGGGGATCTGCTGTCAGGGCTGCTAGGGACTGGGGATCTGCTGTCAGGGCTGCTAGGGACTGGGGATCTGTCAGGTTTGCTAGGGACTGGGGATCTGCTGTCACAGATTTTATTTATAATTTTCTAGACAGAAGCTCTAGATGCAGCCATGGAACAGAGGATGACCGGTGCATCTGCTTCATTGCTCTCAGGATTGCATCTTTGTTGTTTGCAGATGATGTGGTTATGTTTGCTTTATTGAGCATGTTGGGAATGAGATACTGCTTCTAGCAAAAGATATTACACATCTTGGAATTTGTGAATCCTAAAGAGGAGCTGAGGGAATTGACTAGGGAGAGGGAATGCTGGGCATCTCTGCATTAACTGATGCCCCTGTGACCTAGACACAGATAAGTAGAAGAAAATGGATGGATGGATAATTGATCAATTTTTATCACAAAAACCTTTTTATAGGTGTGCAGACATTCATTATGTGTATATGTATGTGTGTATCTGATATAGGTGCATTTTTGTATTATTATGTACTATGTAAATTATTCAGTTGTTATAATCTATTTTAGAAGAACATCATAAATCTTGGCTTTGCAACACAGAGATTGGTGTTTGGATAATGTGACACAATATATGAGTAAATAATATCTATCATATCTATCACAGCTTCCCTTCAAATTCATAAAATGGTACTATTATAGGATCAAGTGGTATTTGTTAAGAGAGTGTATTTGAAATTCTTCTATTAAAAAGATTTGTCAGAATATTTTTACATTACATATATTTCCATTATCATAAAACAGAACTTTAAAATATAGTAATTTAAACAAATTTAAACATTTTGATGGTCAGTCATTTAAAATCGAATATGACAGCAAAATGTCAGTGACGTCATTCAGATTGGTAGAAGGTTCTGTTCAGCAAGTAAACAAGGAAACGTGGTCATTAAAGATTACGTAAAACAGAAGAAGATAAAATTACTGTTAATACCTAGACTGTTAATATCTACACTGGAACATCTCTATGCTTAGAGGAGCACACAGCATTAGATCACTGGAGATCTACCCTGTATCTTCTGTTTTATTTGTACAAACTGGGAAATGAGCAAATATGTTCGTAAATCAATAGAAACATCGTAAACAAACGAATGAACCATTAGCATTACATTATGTAAAAAAACAAATACAGTCTTATTACCAATACTAGTGGTTTTCAGCATTTTATAGTAGGACGAGCAGGAATATTACTTAACATTAGTTTGACTCCTAGTGATGATGTAATAATTACACTCTGTGCCTGATGTTGATTAAACTGTTTTAATTTTATTTTACAGGAAAACCAAACCTGGCACTGTCACTGACAGCATGTGTTCAGACAACACAAGACGTACGACCTACGCATTCATCCTCCTCCAGTAATGTGACAGTTTTATCACCAGAACCTTCACACTTGAAAAGCCCCGTGCCAGTCGAGGGATTTCCTTGGCCCAATGTAAGCAAGCTGCGTTCTATATACACTTCTCTGGAGTGCGCTTCTCTCACACCATCCACTTCTGGTGCAAACTCACTCACTCCAGGCTGCAGACTAGACAGCAAAACATCTCGCATTCAGCGCTCTGGGTCTCTGGATCAGAAATTGGTTGGCTTTGGCTGGACTAATCTACAGAACATGAAGGGGAATAGTGATTACTGCATCTCAGCACAGACAACATTACCCAACAACAGGACCATTTCTGTGCTGGAGAAATCCAACACAAACCCCAGCCAGTTACAAAATGGTGTCCAAAGCAGATCGGGAACCAGAATCAAGGAAAATAATACTGATAAACACAGTAATGCCACACAGCAGGGTGTCGTCAGAAACATCTGTGAAAAATTTCTTAATCTTAGTTAAGTGAACTGTAAACTATATATATATATATATATATATATATATATATATATATATATATATATATATATATATATATATATATATTTACTGTAGTGTGCTCTGTGTAGGGAAGATGAAGATGTTTGGGATACGGCCCTCACAATTACTTACCACACAATAACATAATCTAGAGCAGAGACACATAATAAATGTATGTAATACGTGTCACTGCATGGTCAAGCCTCTGAAACATCTGCAGATCATTTGGTTCGGCTTCACACTGAAACTGTACTGAATCAATGGCAATTTTCTCTTCTAAAAATTCATCTTCAGTTCTATCTGAAAAACTAGTGTGCAGGCTTTCATTTAAGGAGGCAGACTTCATAGGTGACTAGAGACCCAGACGAGGTTTTACACAGTCAGGTGCAACTCCTGCTTAATCCACTGGGCTAAAGTTTGACTATCCCTTATTAAAAAGGTCTTTAGTAATTTGGTGTTGTGGAGGTGGAGAGCATTGTCTTACACATCACTCGGTGTTCAGTTGGGCTGAGATGTGATTTATGTCTTTTTTTTTTTTTTAATCAAACCAATCATTGAGCCTTTGTTCCCTGTGGATGGTAACTGAGTATTCCTGTAAGAGACTATCTGCAGAGAAATGTTTCAAATGTAATGAATGGAAACCATTATTTTAACCGTAGGAGTGATTTGAGAGGAGTAAATACATGCGACTGGTCAGTTGTAAACAAAATTGTGACTTAAGTCTGATTAGATTCTCATTTCTCTTTTTAATTATTAATTTAATTTTTCAAAAAGTAAATGCGGACTGAAATGGATTAAAAACATTAACATTAACCTCTGATTAATGTAATGTACTTACTGTAACATGAGAGTTAAGATCTTTTTAGGTTTTTAGTATAAAATATATAAGGCATATTTTTAAATTTAAATGTTCATTTGGTTTTTATTTATATGATTTTGCAACTTATTTAACACTAAACTTTATTATCCTGTATAAAAATCAATGTAAATGTGTCGTGGAATTTTCACCAAACATCTGATTGTAATTTATAGTAAAGATTCCTTTACAGCATTTTGTTCCAGTTCTTTGTTCATTTTATCTAAACTGTAAATTGTAAAGATCACTTTCGGAATTCTCCTGAAGAAAAGCTTTAAGTAAACCTTTAAAAAAATAAAAAGGTTGTTTTCTTTATATTCTGATTGCTATATAATAATTTATCTGATATTTATTAAGATCTTGAAGATGATTGTGTTTTATTTAGACGTTTTTATTAAAAATGCAAGATAAATAAGAGTGTAGAGTTTTTCTGTATTTTGTCTAATCTGACAAATCTTCAAGCTTCAATCTAATTAATGCCGAAAAAACAGAGTCCAGCCGCAGGAGTCAGCAGTCTTACTGTACACACAATCAGGTGTGGCTTCTTATACTAACCCGTTTCATTCATTTATTCATTCATTATCTACCACTTATCCGAACTTCCCGGGTCACGGGGAGCCTGTGCCTATCTCAGGTGTCATCGGGCATCGAGGCAGGATACACCCTGGACGGAGTGCCAACCCATCACAGGGCACACACACACACTCTCATTCACTCACACACTCACACACTACGGACAATTTTCCAGAGATGCCAATCAACCTACCATGCATGTCTTTGGACCGGAGGAAACCCCCGAGGCACCGGGAGAACATGCAAACTCCACACACACAAGGCGGAGGTGTGAGGTGAACGTGCTAACCACTAAGTCACCGTGCCGCCTAACCCGTTTCAAATCAATTTTATTTGTATATTGCTTTTAACCGTAAGAGGCTGGTGCAATGTGGATTGGGTGGCAGTCGAAGGCGGGAGCCTCGGCGACCCAATCTCCGGACACGGAATCTGACTCTAGGGACATGGAATGTCACCTCGCTGGGGAGGAAGGAGCCTGAGCTGGTGCGGGAGGTTGAGAGATACCGACTAGAGATAGTTGGGCTCGCCTCCACGCACAGCTTGGGCTCTGGAACCCAACTCCTCGAGAGAGGCTGGACTTTCTACTACTCTGAAGTTGCGGTGAGAGGCGGCAGGCTGGTGTGGGCTTGCTCATAGCCCCCCAGCTCAGCAGCCATGTGTTGGAGTTCACCCCAGTGAACGAGAGGGTCGTTTCCCTGCGCCTTCGGGTCGGGGAGAGATCTCTCACTGTTATTTGTGCTTATGGGCCAAATGGCAGTGTAGAGTACCCGACCTTCTTGGCGTCTCTGGGAGGGGTGCTAGAAAGTGCCTCGACTGGGGACTCCGTCGTTCTACTGGGGGACTTCAACGCTCACATGGGCAGCAACAGTGACACCTGGAGGGGCGTGATTGGGAGGAACGCCCCCCCCGAACTGAACCCGGGTGGTGTTCTGTTATTGGACTTCTGTGCTAGTCACAGTTTGTCCATAACAAACACCATGTTCAAGCATAAGGGTGTCCATCAGTACACATGGCACCAGGACACCCTAAGTCGGAAGTCGATGATCGACTTTGTGGTTGTTTCATCTGACCTCCGGCCGTATGTCTTGGACACTCGGGTAAAGAGAGGGGCGGAGCTGTCAACTGATCACCACCTGGTGGTGAGTTGGGTCTGATGGCAGGGGAGGAAGTTGGACAGACTTGGCAGACCCAAACGTACTGTGAGGGTCCGCTGGGAACGTTTGGCAGAGTCTCCTGTCAGAGAGATCTTCAACTCTCACCTCCGGCAGAGCTTCAACCAGATCCCGAGGGAGGTTGGAGACATTGAGTC
Source organism: Tachysurus fulvidraco (assembly GCF_022655615.1). Lineage (NCBI taxonomy): Eukaryota > Metazoa > Chordata > Actinopteri > Siluriformes > Bagridae > Tachysurus > Tachysurus fulvidraco. The sequence continues at coordinate 21,810,647 of NC_062533.1, forward strand.
CGAGTGGACCATGTTCTCCACCTCCATTGTCGATGCAGCCGCACGGAGCTGTGGCAGTAAGGTCTCCGGTGCCTGTCGTGGCGGCAATCCCCGAACCCGGTGGTGGACCCCGGAAGTAAGCGATGCCGTCAAGCTGAAGAAGGAGTCCTATCGAGCCTGGTTGGCTCGGGGGACTCCGGAGGCAGCTGATAGTTACCGGAGGGCCAAGCGAGCTTCAGCCCGGGTGCTTGCAGAGGCAAAAACTCGGGTCTGGGAGGAGTTTGGTGAGGCCATGGAGAAGGACTATCGGTTGGCCTCGAAGAAATTCTGGCAAACCGTCTGGCGTCTCAGGAGGGGGAAGCAGTGCCCTGCTCACACTGTTTACAGTGGGAGTGGGAATCTGCTGACTTCGACTGGTGACATCCTCGGACGGTGGAAGGAGTACTTCGAGGATCTCCTCAACCCCACCAACATGTCTTCCATTGAGGAAGCAGAGGTGGAGGGCTCGGTTGTGGACTCGTCGATCCCCAAAGCTGAGGTCACTGAGGTAGTTGAGAAGCTCCTCAGTGGCAAGGCACCGGGGGTGGATGAGATCCGCCCTGAGTACCTTAAGTCTCTGGATGTTGTGGGGCTGTCTTGGCTGACACGCCTCTGCAACATCGCGTGGCGGTTGGGGACAGTGCCTCTGGACTGGCAGACTGGGGTGGTGGTCCCTCTGTTTAAGAAGGGGGACCGGAGGGTGTGTTCCAACTATAGGGGATCACACTCCTCAGCCTCCCCGGAAAAGTCTATGCCAGGGTACTGGAGAGGAGAATTCGGCCGATAGTCGAACCTTGGATTTAGGAGGAACAATGCGGGTTTCGTCCTGGTCGTGGAACACTGGACCATCTCTATACCCTCGCCAGGTTGCTGGAGGGTTCATGGGAGTTTGCCCAACCAGTCCACATGTGTTTTGTGGATCTGGAGAAGGCATTTGACTGTGTCCCTCGTGATGACCTGTGGGGGGTGCTCTGGGAGTATGGGGTCCGGGGCCCTCTGTTAAGGGCTGTCCGGTCCCTATATGACCGGAGCAGGAGTTTGGTTCGCATTGCCGGCAGTAAGTCAGACTTGTTCCCGGTGCATGTTGGACAAAGGGCTGCCCTTTGTCACCGGTCCTGTTCATTATTTATATGGACAGGATTTCTAGGCGCAGTCGGGGGCTGGAGGGAGTCAGGTTTGGGGACCACAGGATTTCGTCTCTGCTTTTTGCAGATGATGTTGTCCTGTTGGCTTCTTCAAATCAGGACCTTCAGCATGCACTGGGATGGTTTGCAGCCGAGTGTGAAGCGGCGGGAATTAGAATCAGCACCTCCAAGTCCGAGGCCATGGTTCTCAGCCGGAAAAGGGTGGCTTGCCCTCTTCAGGTTGGTGGAGAGTTCCTGCCTCGAGTGGAGGAGTTTAAGTATCTTGGGGTCCTGTTCACGAGTGAGGGAAGGATGGAGCGGGAGATCGACAGGCGGATCGGTGTATCTTCTGCAGTGATGTGGTCGATATACCGATCTGTTGTGGTGAAGAAAGAGCTGAGCCGCAAGGCGAAGCTTTCTATTTACCAGTCGATCTACTTTCCTACCCTCACCTATGGTCATGAGCTTTGGGTCATGACTGAAAGGACAAGATCCCGGATACAGGCGGCTGAAATGAGTTTCCTCCGCAGGGTGGCTGGGCGCACCCTTAGAGATAGGGTGAGGAGCTCAGTCACTCGGGAGGAGCTCAGAGTAGAGCCGTTGCTCCTCCACATTGAGAGGGGTCAGCTGAGGTGGCTCGGGCATCTGTTTCGGATGCCTCCTGGAAGCCTCCCTGGGGAGGTGTTCCGGGCATGTCCAACCAGGAGGAGGCCACGGGGAAGACCTAGGACACGCTGGAGGGACTATGTCTCTCGGCTGGCCTGGGAACGCCTCGGTATTCCCCCGGAAGAGCTGGAGAAAGTGTCTGGGGAGAGGGAAGTCTGGGCATCCCTGCTTAGACTGCTGCCCCCGCGACCAGGCCCCGGATAAGCGGTAGAAAATGGATGGATGGATGGATATTGCTTTTAACAGTGGACATTCTCAAAGCAGCTTTGTAGAATGTAAAAAAAAATAGAACAAACATTTCAAGGTGTAATAATAGATTTTTAAAGAATAATTATATTTATCCCTAATGAGCAAGCATGATGCAATGATGGCAAGGAAAACTCCCTGAGATGATGTGTGGAAGAAACCTTGAGATGAACCAGACTCAGAAGTGAACATCATCCTCATGTGGGTGATGCAAAAGAGTGGTATTATAAATAATGTCCTTTCTACAGTTGTATACAGTCACTTAGATTCGTTTAACATTTAGTTCATTACAGATTTAACACTAATTCCTCCGTTCTGAATCCTTTAAATGTTCAATGAAGGAAATACAGCACATGTAGAAAGTTTGAGGATAATATCCTCTCAATCAATACACAATACACAGTCCTCACAGGGTTGGCATCTTCTCATTTAAGGTATGAAATCATGAAGAGGAATCCAACTGGGGCTGCCATAATCTCTATATGTAGAAAAGGAATAGCAAGTAGCAATTGGTTCTTTAAAAAAAATAGCCAGTGTAAAGTTCATAAAATTGGGGTTATATGTAGGGATCCGATATTTCAACGCCGATCCAAGCATTTTGAGTGAACCATTATATATGACCCACCCACTTTTATGTGACCCACACACTTTTATATGACCCACCCACTTATGTGACCCACCCACTTTCATGTGACCCACCCACTTTTATGTGACCCACCCACTTTCATGTGACCCACCCACTTTTATGTGACCCACCCACTTTTTAAGACCAATAATAATATTGGACCCACCCAGTTTTACCGTCTCTATTCAGCGCATATGTCTGTTCCTTTTCAGATCGCCAACAATCCATTCCGCTTGAGGAATGTCCTAATAAATTAAAGTCCATTCCATGTTTTACCTACAGCAATGACCACGCTGCTGCTTCCTTATATCAATGGGCGTCGAAACCATTATATGTGTGTGTGTGTGTGTGTGTGTGTGCGTGCGTGCGTGTGCAGTGGCATGCACAGACCTGCAGTGGGGCAGGGGCGGAAAGACCAAAAAGGGCACTAACAAAAAAAAGACAAAAATATTACTTCAATAAACATAACCAAATGTATTTTTGTACAGATTTAAATTATTTATGAAATTACCCGTATTTAAATCAGTATTCGTCTATCTGCTGTCTTTTAAATATTTGAATGACTTCATCACGATTAATTGGAATGTCAATGGAGAGCAGCAGTAGGTCAGAAAGCCTCTCTTCATTACACAGACTTCGAAGACTGGATTTCACAAGTTTTAACTTAGAAAATGTCCCCTCAACTGTAGAAGTGGAGACAGGCAATGTTGCATAAATGTTTAGGAGTTCAGAAAGTGAGGGAAAAACAGACTCAATCTCATTGTCTTTTAGCATTTCCTGTACATTACTTTTGGTGAAGGAGTAGGATGCATGAAACACTAAGTTCTGTGAAGACCTTCTCTTAACTTAACTAACTGTTCTGACAAGTTCAGCATCACCAGGTTCTACTCCTTTTGACCATTTGGATGCTACTGTCAGACTGTGTAAGCATTTGAGGATAATGCCAGTTGAACTATTATTATCCTTTCCTTTGAATCGTCTGAGCATCTCTTGAGTAATGGTATCCAAAAAGGTGTAGTACACCCTTGTTCTGTAGAACTCCTCCAAATTCTCAGGGTGATAGTCTTCTCCTGTTGATTTGGAACTGTACTTATACCTTGCAGGTATTTTTCTGGGTCTTGACTCACCAAGTATTTTGTCAGGAAACTCAATTCCAGCAGACTCAGCCTGCTCCTTTGCTTTTTCAAAAACAACCTTGAATTCACTTTCTGTCCTCAGTTCTTGAAGCCTTTTTAGCACTCCTTCCACCAATGTGTATGACACTGCTAGGTCCACATCTTTACGCTGAAGAGCAGCTGAGGCAACAGCAGTCTCCTGAAACACTGTGGTGGCCACCTCCAAACAAAGCATAAACTCAAAATTTATGCTGTGAAACAACATTAGAGCATCACCTGCAGCTGGATCTGGTGGATTGCTGTCTGAGATTTTCTGCAGTGCTTTTAAGGCATTTTCACCACAGGCCCAGTGTGTGTCACTAGCTGTTTTAATTCCCAGGTTTTCTCTCCAGCATACAACAACTTTTGCATTTCTATGAATGCAGCATGACGCTTGCTGGAAGAAGACAGGAAAGTGTAGAGCCTCTCTACCAAATTAAAAAAAAACACACAAAATGGGCTTGATTTAGCAGTCTTCACTAACACTAGGTTTAAACAGTGTGCATGGCAGTGCACAAAGAGGGCTTTTTCATTTTGCCTCTGAATCCTAGCCTGCAGCCCCTTGTAACAAGCACTCATGTTGGCTGCACCGTCAGCATTCAACCCATTTTCTGAAAGAAGGGACATTACCACTTCCTCCAAGTTTTGGCCAGTGGTTGATTTAACCTGACACACTTGGATGAAACGCTCCTTTATTTGCATGTCATGGACGAACCGGACCACAAAGGATACTTGCTCGCAGTGTGACACATCTGTAGTTTCATCCAGAAGAATTGAAAATATCTTGGCCTCATTAATCTCTTTCAGAAACACTCAAGATGCATTCTGTGGTCATATTCTGCTGAGAGGTGCACAAGCTCAAGGAAGTTTCCTCTGTTAGAACTGGTGCTGCTTTCGTCATGTCCCCTAAATGCCAGTCCTTGTCTTGCCAAATATACCGTGATGTCTATTAAGCGAAACAGGATTTCTCTGTACTTCTGTCTTTCTTTTTCATTTTGTAACCCACATTCTGCAGCCTGAGCTTTAAAAGCTTTGACTAAAGGCCCTTTTCTATAGTTGGCCCACCTCACCATACTGATCATATAGGCTTCAGTGGCTGAATGCTCATGGATCTTTTCAACAGCCTTCCTCCAGTTGACAACTCCACTTGTTCTCCATGCAGTCCTGGCTTTAAACTTGTCTTCTGTCAAAAAGAGACGACAACTGAAGCAGTACATGGCATCTTTTTCCAGAGAATACTCCAGCCATTTGCTACCAGCATACCACTGGTTCTGAAAAGACTGTCCTTGTGGATTTTTTGGAAAGCCAGCTACTGGGTGACATGGCCCAAGAGAGCAGCAGAACGGTATAGTCGCTATTAACCTGTATTTTAAGCTGATCAACATGAGCTGGGTCTGTTGGACACTGTAAGGCCAACAAGGATTGGTTAATGTCTTGTTCACTTGTACCCTGAATCTGGAATTCAATATCTGCTCCTGCAGCTCCTTCCTCTGTTATCTCTCTATCCTTTTCTTGACTCATCTCTTCTTCTACCTCCCTTTCCATCTCTCCCTCTTCCTCACTGAGCCTAATGTCTCCTTGTATTTCCTCACTTTCCTCCTCATTGGCTCTAGCATCCCCTTCATCTTTCTCACTTGTCTCAACTGCTTTCCCTTGAATCTCTTCAATACGTTTCTTATCTGAACTGCAGCTCTCTATGAAAAACAAATGACCATATAATGAATGGAATTAATGGGGACTCCATTTTGGTCCCCACTGGCTTTCAATATATATACAAAACAAATCTTGTAAATATTCAACAGAAGAAAGTCATACAGAATTGCAACATATAGATGATTAAATGAGAGAATAATCAATTTGGGTGATTTATTCATTTAACAAAAATGTCTAAAATATTGTTTAGACTGTAATATAAGTAATAATTTACTAGCTTTTTTAATATAAAAAACAAACAAACATAAAAACAAACAAACAAACAAACACTGCCTTCATCTTTATTCTCTCTCCTCAGCCAACTTGTGAGAGAGATGCTACCTTTAGCTGCATCAGAGTTCCTTGTGTTTTTTCTTTTGATCCTTTCTTTCCTTGGCACTCTATTACATTTGTTGTAGACATGAATGCACACATCAAGCAAAAATAAGGAGATGATGATAACTGTGAGAATCAATAAGTTAATGTTGAATTCATGTTTAGTTTTGTTGATATTGAAAACTTTATTTATATTACATGGATGAAGCGTTAGCTATCATTAAATCAAAGATATAAATGTATTTTACATTAGAGTTGGACGTGGAATTAGATTTAATGTCATTAAATGCATTTCCTCGAGTCGAGCTAATGACATGAGCTCATTCTAAACTCTGCTAGAGCCTAATGATGGCGCTAAAAAAAGGACGTCAATGTCAGAAACGTGGCAGCAATCGAGTAATACTCGATTATTAATTATTATTGTTACTGGCAAATGGTATAGAAGTGTATTGTTATTTACCCGTGCACGCCTGTGTGTGTGTGTGTGTGTGTTTGCGTGTGTGTGTGTGTGTGTGTCTGCGTCACTGCCCTTCCCCCCTCTGCAGTATAAACTGTAATAAAAGTGAAAGTCAGCAGCTCCATTTTGTGACGAGTGAACAGTAAAAGATTTGAGGAGTAAAAACACAGTGAGTATCTAAAGCTCTAATATATAAACACACTGAAGTGACACTAGATACAGAAGAGTTTTGTGGGTTTGTACTGAAGCTTTAATGTACACAGGTTGTTTTATAACTTGATAGCGTGACTATTTCCTGTAAGTGAACTCTGTGCTGATTCAGGGTTTAATTTAACACACCGATGTTGGAGTGAAGTAAACGTGTGTCCTGCTGTAATCTGGAGAAGGAGACATGACCTCCAACATGAGTGTGTCTGGGAAACAGGACTTAAAGAAAGACGAGAGGTGACTTACTTTTACATTCACCAGTAATAAATACACACCGTCTCATGGGGACACATCTGTATCTCTAAACACTCACTAGTTAACACAGGAAGTCAACTTTAAGGTGTTTAATAGCAGTGAATATATCACTGATCTGATCTAAGAACAGTTTAGACAAATTATTCACTGAGAGAAGAGTAAATATGACTGTGTAATGTGGAGCATAAGAGCAGCATAGCTTTGTGTCAGTGAACTCTACAGGCTTTAAGACCCAGCTGAGTCAGTTAGCTGTGATTGGGACTCCTGATATCAGTGTAATTCCTGACTTATGAAGCCTGTCTCCTGTTTGAATAAGTGTACAGACTGGATCTCAATTAAAAAGATGGAATTATTGGTGTTTAATGATGAACACATTGTTTAACAGTGCTGAGTATTAATTATTGCTGATATTTCTGTTCTAGAATGATGAAGGGAAAGAGATCAGACTCACCAGAACCCAGCTGTGTGTCCATGAGGAGTGACGAGTCAATGGGACGTCCATATAACTTCGGAGACGGAGACAGGTCTATTGATGTGAGGTCAGTATAGTGAGGTGTTTTACAGCAGTGTTCCACCTGATCAAACTCACTCGTCTCATTATGAAGCCCTTCATGAGCTTTATCAGGTGTTGAAGCAGTAAAACACTAAACTGTGCAGTGCTGCAGCTCTCGGACTGGCAGTGAGGAAAAGTGCTTTAAGAGTTCAGTTCAGTCTGCAGTCCCTGAGCTGGAGGGTCTGTGGTGCTACAGAAGAACATTTACACCTGGGACATTAATGACTATATAAAGATTTTATTCATTTATTCAAACATTTGTTTCTAAACATGTTGGTGTCAGTTAGGAAATCCTGAAATCAGTGTATTGTGTTAAGAGGATACTGTTAAATATCTGTGTGTGTATTTATTAGTGTGTGATTTGTGCAGCTATGAATACATATAGTCCATATTACATGATGGGTTTTGTTTGTTCACAGACCACAAAAATCAAACATCAGCACAAATCAGCTGGACTCTATATTCAAGGTGTGTGTGTTGTGTTTAAAGTGTGTAATGTGTGTGTTGTGTTTAAAGTGTGTAATGTGTGTTGTGTTTATGTGCCTCTACATCATGTGCCACATCCCAGTCTTCTGCTGGATCTCAGCCACTGTTCTAGAGAGAATGTTGGGTGGAGCAGAGGGTGGAGAGATCCCCAAGACTCTGACTCAAATGTACACACACTTCCTGATCTTTCAGATCAAACACAAGGACCAAAAGTACCATCAGTGACCCTGATCCTCAGCAGACCAGAGAGAGTATCATGGCACTGGGAAAACTGGCTTTCCACCAGCTGGAGAAAGGAAACCTGATCTTCTATGAGGAAGACCTGAGAGAGTGTGGCATTGATGTCAGAGAAGTGTCAGTGTACTCAGGAGTGTGTACCCAGATCTTCAGAGAGGAGTTTGAACTTCACCTGGGGAAGGTGTTCAGCTTCATACATCTGAGTGTTCAGGAGTTTCTGGCTGCTTTATACACATTTCTCTCCTTTATTAGCAGAAATGTAACAGAACACCAAACCTCTGATCTGTCTGATCTTTTCAGGAAGTCAAACATGTCTGATCTCCTCAGGAGTGCAGTGGACAAGGCCTTACAAAGTGAGAATGGACACCTGGACCTGTTCCTCCGCTTCCTTCTGGGTCTCTCACTGGAGACCAATCAAACTCTTTTACAAGACTTAATGCCACAGACAGGAAGCAGATCTCACAGCAAACAGGAAACAGTGGAGTACATCAAGGAGAAGATCAGGGAGAATCCATCTCCAGAGAAATCCATCAATCTGTTCCACTGTCTGAATGAACTGAATGATGATTCTCTAGAGCAGGAAATACAAACTTACCTGAACAGAGAAGGTTTCGGTCGTCTCAGAGGAACCAGTCTCTCTCCTGCTCAGTGGTCAGCTCTGGTGTTTGTGTTACTGACCTCAGAACAGGAGCTGGATGTGTTTAATTTGAGTAAATTTGATCCATCACATGAATGTCTTCTGAAGCTGCTGCCAGTGGTCAAAGCCTCCAGAAAAGCTGAGTGAGTATTTTTATTTATAACTGTATTACTGCATGGTTTATTATTTTAATGTAACACTGAACTGCACTGTTTGGATTAATGTGTGTTAATAGTTCCTCTAATCATCTTTACACAAACCTCTGGTACTTTTACAGAAGATTGTGTCACTTTTTACACTAACATGTTATATCTGAACTGAGGGCTGGGCCACATGGACAACATCTTATAACATCATATGAGGCATTTTATAGCTTTTATATATGAATCATGAAAAATTAAGTGTTCTCTAAAATGTATGTAAAAATATCTCTACAAAATAACTGCATGCATTTAAGAACTAAAGACATTTCTGAACTAAACACCAGTGAAAGACTTTTTCTGTTCTGTTTATAGTGAAAGTGACATTTAACAAAACTCTCACAGATGAGAAAAACATCAGACTGACAAAATGGGATCAATATGGATAGAAACTATAAAAAGTAAATATTAAAACACTCTAATGTCTTTCAAGTATGTCTTTATGTTGAAGTTCCTCATCTTGTGTTGTGTGTGACACAGTGTTGTGGGGAGATTCACTCTGTCATGGCTTTTTTACTCAATTGTTCTTTCTAATAAAAATAAAACATAAATGCTTTTTAAAACTGTAACCCAATACGAAGGACAAACAAAAGTCTCCTTCAGTCTGCACTACTGCTAAACTTTACCAAGGACTGAGCTCGTGGTAAATAAAACATCAACCATCATTTTGGACCTCGACACATTGGACAGACGAAGTGGGAAAATGTTCAGCTTTATCTTCTTATTATGTTAGAAACAAGCTAGGCAGCGAACTCAGATGTGTGATGAAGATTTTCATTCTCTAACACTGACCTGTTTGTAGAGGATGGAGTTTAAATGGGACTTTTTATATGAAGACTTTTATTTTGATGGGGTTCTTTGTTCTTTGCTTATCAAGTGTACAAGCAGGTAAAAAGAGAGAGGATGAATAATGTGTCACAGGTGAGTGTAGTGTCGTGACCGCTGTTATTAAAAAGTCCTGTTTTGTTCTACTTGGAGCTCGACAAAGACACCAAACTGTTAATGATCACATTCTTGTTCTTGGGTCGTGATTGTTGTTAATCTGTTGTGGTTGAATTATAGACAGTTTTTTGTCTGGTTCACTGCATCAGAAGATGGTGGATGTGGTAAAACCAGACGGTGAACACAAAGACGGTCGCACGTGACGGTCGGTCAAGTTTATCACCGTTACTGTTGAAGAGACGTCAGGTTTCGTTCTTTGGAAACTTTCTGTGGATTTTGGAGACATTAAGCTGTGGACTGTGTTTGTATTTATAAGCAGCTGTAGTGAATCTATATTTTTGTTGTACAACATTAATAACATACTGGTTTTTTTCTCTGTACTGCTAAAATATTACACATTGGTACACTACATTCTACCATGTCACTTATAGCCCCCTGAAGCCCATCCATCCATCCATCCATCTTCTACCGCTTATCCGGGGCCGGGTCGCGGGGGCAGCAGTCTAAGCAGGGATGCCCAGACTTCCCTCTCCCCAGACACTTCCTCCAGCTCTTCCGGGGAAATACCGAGGCGTTCCCAGGCCAGCCGAGAGACATAGTCCCTCCAGCGTGTCCTAGGTCTTCCCCGGGGCCTCCTCCCGGTTGGACATGCCCGGAACACCTCCCCAGGGAGGCGTCCAGGAGGCATCCGAAACAGATGCCCGAGCCACCTCAGATGACTCCTCTTGATGTGGAGGAGCAGCGGCTCTACTCTGAGCTCCTCCCGAGTGACTGAGCTCCTCACCCTATCTCTAAGGGAGCGCCCAGCCACCCTGCGGAGGAAACTCATCTCGGCCGCCTGTATCCGGGATCTCGTCCCTTCGGTCATGACCCAAAGCTCATGACCATAGGTGAGGGTAGGAACGTAGATCGACCGGTAAATAGAGAGCTTCGCCTTGTGGCTCAGCTCTTTCTTCACCACAACAGATCGGTATATCGACTGCATCACTGCAGAAGATACACCAATCCGCCTGTCGATCTCCCGCTCCATCCTTCCCTCACTCGTGAACAAGACCCCAAGATACTTAAACTCCTCCACTTGAGGCAGGAGCTCTCCACCAACCTGAAGAAGGCAAGCCACCCTTTTCCGACTGAGAAATGGCCTCGGATTTGGAGGTGCTGATTCTCATCCCCGCCGCTTCACACTCGGCTGCAAACCGTCCCAGTGCACGCTGAAGGTCCTGATTTGAGGAAGCCAGCAGGACAACATCATCTGCAAAAAGCAGAGACGACATCTTGTGGTCCCCAAACCGGACTCCCTCCGGCCCCATACTGCGCCTAGAAATCCTGTCCATATAAGTAATGAACAGGACCGGTGACAAAGGGCAGCCCTGCCAGAGTCCAACATGCAAAAGGAAAAAGTCTGACTTACTGCCGGCAATACGAACCAAACTCCTGCTCCGGTCATATAGGGACCGGACAGCCCTTAACAGAGGGCCCCAGACCCCATACTCCCAGAGCACCCCCCACAGGTCACCATGAGGGACACAGTCGAAAGCCTTCTCCAGATCCACAAAACACATGTGAACTGGTTGGGCAAACTCCCATGAACCCTCCAGCAACCTGGCGAGGGTATAGAGATGGTCCAGTGTTCCACGACCGGGACGAAACCCGCATTGTTCATCCTGAATCCGAGGTTCGACTATCGGCCGAATTCTCCTCTCCAGTACCCTGGCATAGACTTTTCCGGGGAGGCTGAGGAGTGTGATCCCCCTATAGTTGGAACACACCCTCCGGTCCCCCTTCTTAAACAGAGGGACCACCACCCCAGTCTGCCAGTCCAGAGGCACTGTCCCCAACCTCCATGCGATGTTGCAGAGGCGTGTCAACCAAGACAGCCCCACAACATCCAGAGACTTGAGGTACTCAGGGCGGATCTCATCCACCCCCGGTGCCTTGCCACTGAGGACCTTCTCAACTACCTCAGTGACCTCAGCTTGGGGAATCGACGAGTCCACAACTGAGCCCCTGCCCTCTGCTTCCTCAGTGGAAGACATGTTGGTGGGGTTGAGGAGAACTTTGAAGTATTCCTTCCACCGTCCGACGATGTCCCAAGTCGAAGTCAGCAGATTCCCACTCCCACTGTAAACAGTGTGGGCAGGGCACTGCTTCCCCCTCCTGAGGTGCCGGATGGTTTGCCAGAATTTCTTCGAGGCAACCGATAGTCCTTCTCCATGGCCTCACCGAACTCCTCCCAGACCCGAGTTTTTGCCTCCGTAACCACCCGGGCTGAAGCTCGCTTGGCCCGTCGGTACCTATCAGCTGCCTCCGGAGTCCCCCGAGCCAACCATGCTCGATAGGACTCCTTCTTCAGCTTGGCGGCATCCCTTACTTCCGAGGTCCACCACCGGGTTCGGGGATTGCCACCTCCGAGCGGCCACGTCGACAATGGAGGTGGAGAACATGGTCCACTCGGACTCAATGTCTCCAACCTCCCTCGGGATCTGGTTGAAGCTCTGCCGGAGGTGGGAGTTGAAGATCTCTCTGACCGGAGACCAGGTGGTGATCAGTTGACAGCTCCGCCCATCTCTTTACCCGAGTGTCCAAGACATGCGGCCGGAGGTCAGATGAAACAACCACAAAGTCGATCATCGACTTCCGACCTAGGGTGTCCTGGTGCCATGTGTACTGATGGACACCCTTATGCTTGAACATGGTGTTCGTTATGGACAAATTGTGACTAGCACAGAAATCCAATAACAGAACACCACTCGGGTTCAGGTCGGGGGGTCGTTCCTCCCAATCACACCCCTCCAGGTGTCACTGTCACTGCCCACGTGAGCGTTGAAGTCCCCCAGTAGAACGACGGAGTCCCCGGTCGGAGCACTTTCCAGCACCCCTTCCAGACACACCAAGAAGGTCAGGTACTCTACACTGCCATTTGGCCCGTAAGCACAAATAACCGTGAGCGACCTATCCCCGACCCAAAGGCGCAGGGAAACGACCCTCTCATTCATCGGGGTGAACTCCAACACATGGTTGCTGAGCTGGGGGGCTATGAGCAAGCCCACACCAACCCGTCACCTCTCACCATGGGCAACTCCAGAGTGGTAGAGAGTCCAGCCTCTCTCAAGGAGTTGGATTCCAGAGCCCAAGCTGTGTGTGGAGGTGAGCCCAACTATATCTAGTCGGTATCTCTCAACCTCCCGCACCAGCTCAGGCTCCCCCCCCCCCCCAACGAGGTGACATTCCATGTCCCTAGTGCCAGATTCCGTGTCTGGGGATTGGGTCGCCGAGGCCCCCGCCTTCGACTGCCACCCAATCCACATTGCACCGTCCCCTTACGGTTTCTCCTGCAGGTGGTGGGCCCACAGGAGATCGGCCCCACGTCGCTCTTTCGGGCTGAGCCCGGCCGGGCCCCGTGGGGCAAGACCCGGCCACCAGGCGCTCGCATGCGAGCCCCAACCCCGGGCCTGGCTCCAGGGCGGGCCCCCGGTTGCGCCTTACCGGGCGACGTCACGGACCTTGTTTTAAATTTTCTCATAAGGGGTTTTTTTGAACCGCTCTTTGTCTGGCCTGTCACCCAGGACCTATTTGCCTTGGGAGACCCTACCAGGGGCAAAAAGCCCCAGACAACATAGCTCCTAGGATCATTCAGGCACGCAAACCCCTCCACCACAATAAGGTGGCCCCTGAAGCCCACCTACACAAATCCTTTAGTGTAACACACAGTAGTGTTGTGTTAGATTTGTACCTACAAGGTGGGTTAGATTTCCTGCTATGTGTATAGTCAGTGTTTTAGATTGAACAAACGAATGTCTGTATGTTGATCCATCTAAAGCTAATACTTGTGTATATACAGTGTGACTCATTTAAAGGTAAGAAGTTTGACTTTGTTTATTTCTGATGCTGTGTGCAGTCGTGCTGATGTGACGTCACTCTGTAAACAGGGAAGGAGCTCAGATTTGAGAAGAAAACCCCACGTTCACTTCTCAGTTGTGGAGGCATGAAAGACATGATCCCATTTACTCTGTGGAGAAAGAAGGGTTCACTAAGTTGTGTTGAAATAGTAACAGTGACATCTGTAGTAAACAGTACAATGTTCTTTCTAATATCCTTTATTTACATTGTTTATGATCGATGAGAGATTTTTACACATCTATATTTTATAAAAAAAATACAAATCATGATCAAGAATCGTTTATAAGGTTAAAAAATCTAACTTCCTCTTTAGTTTGGATGTGTTTGGACGTATGTGAACACACCACCTGTACTCAGGTCCACACCAAACACCTGAACCAGTGTGTGTGTAAAATCAGAGGTCTGGAGGTGACAGATTTGTACGTGTACGAGCACAGAGAACAACACACACCAACTGTTTTAGTGTCTCTGTGAAATCCAACATATAACTGAGTGTAAAGTACGACTAGTATTGTCATGTTATTAACTGGTAGTGTACAGCTGTATAATTCTTTATGTTCTGTAATAAAATGCACTGTATCTGCAGTGTTGGGTGTAGAAACTTGAACACAGATCAGAGTGTAGTGTTTGTAGGCTGCTCGCTCTCACATGTGTGTGTTATGTACATGACCTAATGGTCTTATAATAAATTGTAGCTGAGAGATTGTGGAGTGCAGAAAGACATCCCTGCTCCTGTAAATGTGCTGATGTGGTGTCCTGTCCTCTGATTTGTGTGTGTGACACAAACACACTGACCCCTATGAGCAAGTCTGAGATGACTCAGGCAGCAGTGGCAAGGAAAAACTCCCTTAAATTGGTAAAGGAAGAAACCTTGAGAGGAACCGGACTCAAGGGGGAACCCATCCTCATATGGGTGACACTGGGGGTGTGATTGTAATATACAGTCAAACAAATGTTGTATTGGTGTGAGGTTCAAGGACTTCTGATCTTCTGAGTACCACAGAGTCTAACTGGAGATGTCTCAGGATTCTTAGAGTCGGCTTCGGCTCAGTGGACGTCCAAAGGTTCGTCCCACAGAGGACGATGGGAGCTGGTACAGTGTCTGGATGCCTCGGGATGGGTACAAAGAGAAAAGCAGTGGAAAGGGATTAACATATCTGCCGTTCATAAAAATGCGCTGGTCTGATGTACTGGTGCATGATATTATGGGATGTATTATGTGTACGCCTGACTGAAGAGATGAGTTTTTAATCTACATTTAAACTGGGAAAGTGTGTCTGAGCCCCGAACACTATCAGGAAGACTATTCCAAAGTTTGGGAGCTAAATAAGAAAATGCTCTACCACCTTTAGTAGACTTAGATATTCTGAGAACTACCAGAAGCCCTGAGTTTTGTGATCTCAGAGAGCGTGAAGGATTGTAACGTGTTAGAAGACTAGTTAGATACATGGGAGCTAAACCATTAAGAGCCTTGTACGTAAGTAGCAGCAGTTTGTAGTCAATTCTATACCTAACAGGTAGCCAGTGTAGAGATGATAAAATTGGGGTTATATGGTCATACTTTCTTGTCCTAGTGAGAACTCTGGCAGCTGCATTTTGGACTAACTGTAACCTATTTATTAAAGATGCAGGACAACCACCTAGTAATGCATTACAATAGTCCAGTCTAGAGGTCATGAACGCATGAACTAGCTTCTCAGCATCAGATACAGACAGGATGTTTCTCAGCTTGGCAATGTTTCTAAGGTGGAAGAAGGCTGTTTTGGTAGTATGGGCGATATGATTTTTAAAAGACAAGTTACTGTCTAATATAACACCGAGGTCTTTCACTGTCGAGCTACTTGTAATAGTACATCCCTCTAAATGGGAGTTAAGTTGTGAGAGTTTATGTGCACTGGTTTTTGGACCTATGAGTAGTATTTCAGTCTTATCGGAGTTTAACAATAGAAAGTTGCAGCTCATCCAGTCTTTTATCTCTCTAAGGCACTGAGTTAATTTGGACACTGTGGCTATTTCATCTGGTTTTGATGAGATATATAACTGTGTGTCATCAGCATAACAATGGAAACTAATCCCATGTCTTCTAATAATGTTCCCTAATGGAAGCATGTATATAGAGAAAAGCAGAGGTCCTAGAACTGATCCTTGAGGGACCCCATAATTAACTGGTAGTAAACTGGAGGATTCACCATTTAATTCTACAAAATGGTATCGGTCAGACAGGTAGGATCTAAACCAGCTTAAAGCCTGACCATGAATACCTGTGTAATATTGTAAGCGATCTAGAAGAATGTTGTGATCTATAGTGTCGAATGCAGCACTAAGGTCAAGTAGAACTAATAGTGACATACAGTCTTGGTCCGAAGCTAAGAACAAGTCGTTTGTAACTTTAACAAGTGCAGTTTCTGTGCTATGATGGGGCCTGAAACCTGACTGAAACTCTTCAAGGATGTTGCTCTCCTGTAAGAAGGAGCTCAGTTGAACAGACACAACCTTTTCAAGTATTTTAGATGTAAACGGGAGGTGTGAGATAGGTCTGTAATTTGATAGTTCATTAGGGTCTAAGTTAGGTTTTTTGATGAGTGGCCTAATAACTGCCAACTTAAAAGACTTCGGGACGTAACCTAAAGATAACGAGGAGTTAATGATATTAAGAAGAGGCTCACCAGCTTTATGTAACACTTCTTTCAGTAGTTTAGTTGGGATGGGGTCTAGTGAACATGTTGTTGATTTAGCTGTAGTAATAAGTTGATCTAACTCTTCCTGTCCTGTACTTGTAAAGCTGTGTAAAGCCTTAGGTGAGATTGTGTCACTGGTTGCTCTCATATGTTGGGCATCACCTATTTTATTCCTGATACTTTCGATTTTATCAGTGAAGAATCTCATAAAGTCCTCACTACTGAAATGTGATGGAATAGTGTGTTCAGATTTCTGATTTTTTGTTAAACTAGCCACTGTGCTAAATAAAAACCTGGGATTGTTCTGGTTATTTTCTATGAGTTTGCTCAGGTGCTCAGCCCTAGCAGCTTTTAGAGCCTGTCTATAGCTGGACATACTGTCCTTATACGCAATTCTAAACACCTCTAATTTAGTTTTTCTCCATTTCCGTTCGAGGTTACGGGTTTCTCTCTTGAGGGTGTGAGTGTGACTATTATACCATGGTGCAAGTGTTTTATCTCTAACCTTCTGTAATCTGACTGGGGCAACAGTGTCTAATGTGCTAGTGAATATAGCGTCTATGCTGTTAGTCATTGCATCTAGGTCGTTTGAGTTTGAGGGTACATTAAGAAGTCCAGACAGATCAGGCAGGTTATTTGTGAATCTGTCTTTGGTGGTCGAAATAATGGTTCTACCGAGTCGATAACGTGGTGAGACACAGTTAGTCTGTTCTACAGGTAGTGTGTACATTATAAGGTAATGGTCTGTGATGTCATCACTTTGGGGTATGATATCTATATCAGTGACTTCTATTCTGTGTGATATTATTAAATCTAGTGTGTGGTTACGTCGATGAGTTGCACTAGTGATGTTTTGTTTGAGCCCAAGTGAGTTTAGTAAGTCCATAAATGTGAGTCCTAAAGCGTCGTTTGTGTTGTCAACATGAATGTTAAAGTCTCCTACAATTAATGCTTTGTCAAAGTTAACTAATAGGTCTGAGAGAAAATCTGTGAATTCTCTAAGAAAAACTGTGTAGGGCCCTGGGGGTCTGGGGGCCTGGGGCCCTGGGGGTCTGTACACGGTCGCTAGAGGAAGAGACATCAGGGATTTCTTCGTGTGCACGTGCGATAGTGTAACATTAAGGACGAGCACTTCAAAAGAACTAAATCTATGCTGTGTTCTCTGGGTAACAGTGAGGTAATCACTAAGGATAGTGGCGACACCACCTCCACGACCAGTCAGACGAGGTTCGTGCTTATAGATATATCCTGATGGTGTAGACTCGTTTAGACTGATGTATTCATTTGGTTTAATCCACGTTTCGGTGAGGCAGAGTGCAGTAAGGCTATTATCTAAGATCATTTCATTTACAATAAGTGCTTTGGGTGCAAGAGATCTAATGTTCAGAAGTCCAAACTTTAAGAACTGTTTTTGTTTGTTTCTTTGGCATTTTTCTGGTCTAATTACAGTAAGATTATTTCGAGGACTTCTCGTGTATTTACTTTTGGATCTCACTGCTCGGGGAACAGACACAGTTTCTATAGGGTGAGCTATGTGTGCATTTTCTGTGTCAATGTGCTGAGGTGAAGGATGGCTATTAAGATTTAAATTTAAAGAGTAGTTTACCAGTCAGAAGGTGTTCAGCGCCCTGGAGATGTGGTCCGAGAGGATCTCCGCTCCAACTCTGCTGGGGTGCAGGCCGTCAGCACGGAATAGCCTAGGACGCTCCCAGAAAACATTCCAATTATCGATAAAGAGTAGTTTCTGAGCCTGACACCATGACTGTAACCATTCATTTAAAGCGAAAAGTCTACTGAACCTTTCAATTCCTCGCTGGTAAGTTGGAAGTGGTCCAGACACGATGATCCTCGTCGTGGGCGATGTGCTGCGAACCGTCTCCACCAGGGTGTTGAAGTCCCTCTTCAGGATCTCCGACTGCCTCAGGCTGGTGTCATTCGAGCCGACATGAAGAACCACAGCTCTGGTGTTTCTGCTCACGACTCTAGGTACCTGTGCAGAGACATCAAGAACACGAGCACCAGGTAAGCAGTGAGTGCGAGCCTTACCTTTAGCCACCGTAGCACGGATGTGGCGGACGATGGAGTCTCCGATGATCGCGTTGTCGCAGTCCGCCTTGCGAAGGGGGGCGAAGCGGTTCCGGGTGGGGATCTCGTAGACCGGCGGTGGTGGAGGGGCAGAGGTCCTAGGCCGGGGACCGGCATGCGTCCTCCGCTGCTGCACCCAGGGCCTGCGGTGTCCTGGCGCCGGAGTGAACAGCTCCTGGGCAGGCCACTTCATCGGTGTGTTGGGCCTGGACAGAGAAACACGCGGGGTAGAGGTGGAGGGAGTGGTAGTTACATCCTGGGAGTTTACCTGAGACAGGTGAGCGACCGACCGGGGAGCTTCCAGCGCGGCTTTCCGCTCCCGCAGCTCGGCCTGCTTCACTTGTAGTTCGCGGATCTGCTTCTCCACAGCAACCAGCTGGAGTTCTACCGAGTGCAGCTCCAATTCGTCCTCACCTGCACTCAAAGGCAGAGACGTAACCGGCATGGTGTTACAGAGCAAGTACAACAGATTGTAGTAGCGGTAGCCGAGCTAATGGGCTACTTGTGCTAGCCGGCTAGATGCGGACTATTTAACCTGTTTATTTATTTATTTATTTATTGTAAATCACTTGATTCTAAAAGATGAGAAAGGACATGGAGGAGAGCAGGGTGGGAGCGAGCCACTGGACTGAGCAGGTCAACTCCCTGCCTCTCACTCCAGTCTGTGAAATGAAAATGTGGAAGATGCGAGAGCTTGTACTAGCCGTAGCCGAGCTAACAAGCTAGTTATGCTCGCTGGCTAAAAGCTGACGCTGCGGGACGAGTAAATACTTTGTCAAGAATTAAAGTGTAGACTCAAGATAACTCGGAGTTGAATAAAAAAATATACTCAGCCAGGCATATAAATTGGAAGATGCGAGAGCTTCCTGTGTGCAGCTTGCTTCCTGTGTGCAGCTTGCTTCCTGTGTGCAGCTTGCTTCCTGTGTGCAGCTTGCTTCCTGTGTGCAGCTTGCTTCCTGTGTGCAGCTTGCTTCCTGTGTGCTGATATTTCATCATTTCTCTTCCAGTCTGCGTGAGTGTAATCTGACAGAGGAAAGCTGTAGAGTTCTGTCCTCAGTTCTCAGCTCAAACTCCTCCAGTCTGAGAGAACTGGACCTGAGTGACAATGAACTGCAGGATTCAGGAGTGAAGCTGCTCTCTGATGGGCTGAAGGATCCACACTGTACACTGGAGATACTTAGGTACACACACACACACACACACACACACACACAGACACAACCACACACACATAGACACAACCACACACACACACACACAGATACAACCACACAGACACATACACAGACACAACCACAAACACACACACACACACACTCACAGACACAGGCACACACACACAAGCACGCACACAAACACACACACACACACACACACACAGTTTATAATTATTACATGAAATTGATGAACATATTTAATCATCATAGCATCATTTCTATAGAACTTATAAACACAAAATTCAGACCTGCTTTACAATAGAATATTTATATAATTATAAAATAATACATATTTATATATATATAAACCCGAGTGTCCAAGACATGCGGCCGGAGGTCAGATGAAACAACCACAAAGTCGATCATCGACTTCCAACCTAGGGTGTCCTGGTGCCATGTGTACTGATGGACACCCTTATGCTTGAACATGGTGTTCGTTATGTAAAATTCGTTATGTTCGTTATGTAAATGTAAAAGTCATGAACAATCAGACAGAAAATACAACATTAAGAAGATCATTAAGAAATAAAAAGCTCTGATAAACTTGGACTTGTACACAAATGGTATTATATGATGCTGTTTTTCCCCAAAGCTCCAACTCCAGAACTCGAGCTGCTCATTTCGATTGTAGACGAATGTCCAGATAAACAGATATAAAACTTCTCCAAAGTGCTACAGTCTCTCCATAGCATGACTCCGCCCCCTTCTCCTCTTGTTGGAGACTCACATCTGACCTGAATGAATGATCTGTCTTGTTCCATCATATCCTTCAGTTCAGACTGAACCACATGTCCCAGTTTGTACAGAATCAGTACTGCTCTCCTTCAGTAAGAGCTGAATTCCTTCTACAGGTCCAACCAATGACATTGTTCCTTCACACACACACACACACACACACACACACACACACACACACACACACACACACACACACACACACACACACACACACACACTCTAC
>NC_062534.1:0-37500 GCF_022655615.1 Tachysurus fulvidraco
TTTGTTTAAGGTGGTTAAATAAAATAATTCCTGCTGTTATTTCAGATCGGCTCATCTCGTTTTCCCCGCAGGTCTAATTTAAGATCTCATCTCTCGCTCTCTTCAGTCTGATTTCAGCCAGCATGAAATCTGAATACCAATCTAACAGAAATGAGAATGAGAGATTCACACAATTCATCCCTGATCTTCCAACCCACAGTTCTACTGGACGAGACAAGATTCTGTTCAGAAAAAATAAGAATGTTTACAGCCTAATACTGATGAGAAATAGAAGGAGAAACAGAGACAGAAAGACAGTGAGAGTGAGAGTGAGTGAGCGAGAGCAACAGAGACAGACAGAAATGGACAGACAGAAATGTCTCTCAGTGTCCACCTGTCTCTCTGTTCATCCTGATTTTCCCACTAAATTCATAATCAGATTAAGGAGTACAAACAGAGTGATTGTTCAGTGGGTGGAGTTTGGTGTGCAGAGCTCAGAGGATGGAGCTCAGTGGGCAGAATACTGCATCCAGCTTTTTGTTCTTTTTCAAATTATCATGAGAGAGGAACTAATTGGCTCATGTGAGGATTAATATTCATTCATGAATTATTCAGAATACAGTGTTAAAATGAATTTCACTGACTTTAGCATCATCGAGTTAATCAGGCCTAAATATAATATCTAAAAATATTATACAAAGACATGATTAAAAAACAAAATACGAATCAACTTCATTCATCTTCATTCATCCCACCAGCAGCATCATTCACAAAAATTACAGAGCGCGGTCTATGTGTACATTTTCATCATCTTTCTTCAAATCCTTTCTTCAGTCCCCCGGTATTAAATTAGGAACACTGTGTGTGTGTGTGTATGTGTGTGTGTGTGTGTGTGTGTGTGTGTGTGTGTGTGTGTGTGTTTGTGTGTGTGTGTGTGTGTGTGTGTGTGTATGTGTGTGAGTGAAAGAGAGAGAGAGAGAGAGAGAGAGAGAGAGAGAGCTTTTGCTAGGTCTCATACTGCACCTCTGTTGTTCCTGATGTTGTCTAGGCCTTATGCAGCACTTTGATAACATCCTTTTTTTTTTTTTGATAACATTCCTTGTTTGACTTGTTTTCAGTTGCAGAGATTTCAAAGCCAAAATTATGGATAAATACTTTCAGCAATAATTTTAAATTCTCAAATTTAAAGTCTCCCTGAAGGTGTCAGCCCATTTACAGAGTTTAATGAAATGTTTAATGTTGTTAAATGCTCCTTTACCTCGATCAAAATCTCTTAATATTCATAATACATAAAATATAAACACACTGCCATGTTCCTACTCACAGAATGTTAAAGTATTACATGTGCATTCCTGTTTACCTTTATGGTATTTAATGGTATTTAACTTATGCTCTTATCCAGATAGATGTTTAAAAGTTCTTTGTAGTCTCTGCATGATGCATATTAGTGTTACGGTATTATATTTCATTATATTACATTATATTATTATATTATATTATTAAAGTATTTTAAAGAGCTTTTAATAATATTCTGGTCTTTAAGCTTTATTTTCTGATGCTGTCACTCTGCTGAGTCAGATCTGTCATGTATCATCTGCATGTAATTGCAGATCTGATAGTTGTATTTATACATTTCTCAGAAAATCATGCAGCAGCAGGAACATCCTACTTTGTACGTTCTTTACATTACAGATTATTGCAACAGCTTTATTGAGCTCAGAACATTTCTGACTGCAACCTGCAGCCCATCACTGTTCATCCTTTTACCTATTGCACATGGATCCAAGGTCATTAAATTCTTCACATACACACACACACACACACACACACACACACACACACACACACACACACACACATTATTCTGAGAAGAGAAAACGAGGGCTCAACTTGTCTTCTGCATGGGCGAACATATCACACAGTTAATTCTGCACCACACTGAGATTTGCATGAAACTTTGTCCAATTATTCTCTACACCCCCCAGCAGCCCAACCACCCCCATCTCCACCCCCCAATCCCACTCACGGTAAAGTATGTGTCAGAAATGCAGAGACATTGCCACCTTTTATGATGGGAATATTGAGAAAAATATTGAAAAAAAATTGTGATGGTTTCTTCATATCTGGAATGTCAGTCATATCAGGTGACATGGAGGGGATCCAGATCTGGTCCATGCAGACTTTCCACTGGTGTCTCACAATACTCAATACTTGTTCCTCTTTTGTTCTCCCTCTATACTCAGTCTTTTGTTGAAGTCATATCTTCACATGTTTTTTCACAGAGACATTGCTATTATTGCCTTGATCTCAACATGTCTGGCAGAAAAGTATGGCAGTTCATCAAAATTAATCTCAGTAATACTAATTTGCTGTCCATCCTAGGTGATTCATCCCCATGTCAGGATCTGTGATCTCCCTGGACAACCTGCTGATTTCACCATTGGTCACTGCATGCAACGTGCGGTAACCATGGACAATTCTGTCCTTTTCCTAGCACATTCCTACTTGGGTGCTTATTCAGTCCCTTGTCATATAGAGAATGGACTATTGCTACTCGCTACTGATAGCCCTACCTCCAAACAGCATTTGAACACTAAACAGAATGTAGCTGGAAATTTAACCCTAGAAAATTATCCCACACCTCTCTGTTAATATACTTTTTCCATTGTTTTTCTCTATCTGTTTGATTTTAAAATCCTAATATTTGCCTACAAAGCCAAAAATGGACCCATTTACCACAAAGTACTACTGTACATCACCCTGCATTGAATCACACATCCTTTGATCCTCTATCAACTGATCACTCCATCTCTGATTTCACACAACATCTAAATACCTACCTCTTTGTGAAGTACTTATATTAACATTTAAATGTATGTTAATTTTGTGGTTTTCCTGATACATTACCTCCAACTGTTGGATGCTGCTTGGAGAGGTTTTTTTCACAGAGACTTTTGTAAGACACTTTGGATAGTGGTGTCTGCTAAAAGCCATAAATGGAACAGTAAATATGTTTTTAGCTAACTTAAAATCTAAGTTTGTGTCTGAGTCCCGAACACTAATTCGAAAGCTGCTCCATAACTGCAAGGCTTTGTAACAGAAAGCTCTGCACATGTTGTGCATTCACTATTTAAGGCAGCAACAAATAGCCTTCACCTTTTGGTCAGGTGTGGGACCATTCAGTGCTTTATTGGTCAGTAGTAGTATTTTTATAGAAACATATACATTTCTAAGTATATGCCTAATATGCAGACCAGAGAGGGAGGTGGCAAGGAAAACTCCCTGAAAGCATATTAAGCATAAAACTTGGGAGGAATCAGATGGGAACCCATCCTGAGCTGGGTGACATCAGAGAGAGAGATACTTATATATTTATAGGTGTGTACTATATGATTAAAAAAAAGTTTTGTAAATTTTGTAAGCAGGAACTGAAAAGTTTACGATTAGCTTATCAGTTATTAGTTATTAGATTAGTTATTTCTGAATTCACTGAACTTAAGCTCTCATTTTTTAACTGATTTAATGATGGATACTCGAGTGCAAAACTGTTTGTAGAAATTGCAGTCCCAAGCCATCTTTATGGTATCTGTATGGTACCATGCACACATTGGGCTGTCAGAGTAGGGCCATCCCTGCAATCGCTGACTGATTTTTAGGTAATGAGCACTAAACCAAACTAAAGCAAAACAAGATATAGCACATGTTCATTGTCATGTAATGGTTAAGGACAATGTACATTGTGTGAAAGCAGGGACTCAGGCAAGTCTAGCTATGATAACTTAAAGGGAGAGTCACAGACATGAGGGCTCCCTGAGGCAACAAATCTTCAGCCACTACACAATCAAAAATCCTGAGTTTATTTTGAGGTGGGTGGTGGTGGTGGTGGTGGTGGTGTTATCTTGGAGGGGGCCTTATGGCATATAGTGTAGTCTTAAATCAATCACCTGTGTGCAGAACAGCACTGAGACCTGGATAAGGTTACAAAATGAACATTAAAGGTACCGTCGTAGTCACATCTGCACTCTTCATAAAGAACACACACAGCATTTAGATCAGGGCTGAAGCAGCAGTGTTGGAACATCTCTGATGATTCCAAGCTTTTAATCAGAGATCTGTCATTTCAGCTCTCTGTGGAAATTTCTACAGAAAAGTGAGAAAATTAGGTCAACCTTTTTTATCAGTGCTAATTGAGTAGGGTTCAGCATTAGCAAGAGCGCATTACTTCACAAAACATGGTAAAGAAGGGAGACCAGAGGGAGTAAGACAAAGAGAAAGTGTGTGTGTGTGTGTGTGTGTGTGTGTGTGTGTGTGTGTGTGTGTGTGTGTGTGTGTGTGTGCCTAATTTGAAACACATAATGCAAAATACATTCTTAAGTTTACCTCCTAGTTTTCTCAGGTCTGCTCTAGTCCAGACCCTAGCCATGCACCTGGTTAAATGTTAACTTATCAGAAGTTAGGGGTTTGGTTCTTTACTGCTAGAGGAAACCACAATCATTATGGCTATTAAAAGTGCAGACTGAAGGTTAGTGACAGGAGAAGCACTTAAATCGGATTTCGCACTACTCCTCCTCCAGATGGATCATGGTAGATATTCTATGTATCTAAGAATACATTGTGCAATAGAAATCAGTAATTATTTATTTATATAACACTTTTAACAAAGGTAAATGGTCACTATGTAGTTTTAAATTAATATAAAAATTCTGTATACAAATTTCTAATTTAATGAGCCAAAGATGGTGAATGATGGGCAATCTACAGTATACTGTGAATACTGGGCATGAGGCTGGAACACACAAATATTATATATTTAATATGATTGACATTAAGTAGAACACTCCCATAACTCCAACAACATGTTCTTGCCTATCAAGTCACAACTCACATCAGAGGCTAGAAGCTGGTCGTTTACCACTTTATCCAGTGCTGTCGCTATACTATGCTGAGGCACAAATGCTGATTTATATATTTCATAAATATTATTCATATGTAGGCATTAGTATAATTGCTATGCTATTCACCTTTGCCAAGAAGAAGCTCAATCTTCAGTGAAAACAATTCTAGCAACATGTGAAAGTTCTGCTCAAAACTCAAATCTAGATTAGCCCTGTTCACTTTGAGTAGAAAAGGTTTTGTTCATTCTAAATGCATAAGATATCATGAGAAGCCAAATAGGGTATTAATTTTCAAAGGGTATCATAGCACAAAGATGGCTGTGGAATCACATAAAATATTTAATTGGCTGAACCACTGATATGAAAATATGGTTATTAAAAAGATGATGTTAATACAGTTATAAAATGAGAACTGTGTGTGTTTCCTTGGACAGAGAGCCTCTTTAATTACACGTGCCGTCTTATGTCGTGTCATTAATCATGCTCCACATGGTTCCCTGCAGGACTCAACTCTCTGTTATTACAATATGTAACATTTCTAAATGTGCTATTGTCGTTACCTGCAGCGTTTCCTCCTGAGGCCATGAGGCTGCACATGATTGTCCTCTAATATCGACCCGAGCACATTTAGTCAGCCGGCCGAGGGTAATCACAGTCGCAATTAAAATTGCATTATGAGGTGTTGTGCTGCTCAGAGCAAAGGGCTGAGTGCCATCTGAACTCCCATTTACACAAAATCAGCAAATCAAACAGTACCGTGCAATATTAAACTGCGGTTCTCTCAGTGAGCAAGGTTCTCTCTCCTTTACACACCTCTAACAGTGAATTGTGTAAACACAGACAAGTCAAACAGCCTCTCATTTATGCATTGTGACATTTTGTTAAACTAATATCATCTTTCCTTTGGGGAATTTGACTTCTGCAGTAATAAATATTAGCAGCACACTGAGGGTTGGATGTCATGCTGAGCTGTTTGATTTTATCTGAAATGCAGGATTGTCCAGGAGAAATTTCACCTGATACAAAAACATACTTAATATTTCTATAACATTTTACTATCCACAGATGTGTACCATATCTATCAAGTTGTATTTTTGGTCTCATGCTGCAAATAAGATTTTGATTAAGGTTTTTCATTCAGGAGCCATTATTACTGCAATATTTCATCCAGTCAGTTTAAATTCATAAAATCATGAAACAAAAACGTTGATAAACTGTGAGCTAGGGAAGCAGGCTCTGAAGCAGGGACTAAAACAAGAAGCTAAACTAATCCAGTTGTGATAGTCTTATAAAAAATGGGATGTGTTAATTTGGTCTCTTGTCCAAGAGGATGTGCAGCAGGAATATTTATAGAGTTCAACTCATAAGCCCACATGACTCTGCACATTGCTTTATGGTCACTATAGCAATAGGTCTTTCATATACTGTAAACCTGGTGCTGGTCATGTATGTGATTAACTTGAATTAAATTGAGTCTGATCGTCTATTCTTATGGACCTACTTAATCAATCCTGATGTTCTACCCCTGGTTGTAGTCTCATCGCCCAGTGGTCACCTTGCCAGGGATCAATCTGCATGGTCAGCCAGTGGATGGATCCGCATGGAGACTGTCATGCCTTCTTTGAACCAATGTTGTGCCAGTCAGCTGTATGGACTGGTCTTTATCAGAGATCAGGTCTGTGGTGAACTCAGAGTTTTTGCTGACCCATTAGTTCCTCAAGAGCTCTCGGGTGCACTATTATAAACTGTAGTAGAAATTACATTATTTACACTGTACATTATTTCCTACCCAGTGTCACCCAAATGAGGATGAGTTCCCTTCTGTGTCTGGTTCCTCTCAAGGTTTCTTCCTCATATCATCTCAGGAAATTTTTCCTTGCTGAAAATGGCCTTTTTTGCCATAGACACCCATTATAAACTGGAGCTTTATAACTTGCCAAGCTTTCGAGCCAACTACCCCAAACTCTGCCAGCTTCTTTAGGTTGATACTCTGGACAAAGTTTTACCGATTTTAGATTGGCTTTTCAGATTTCCCACTGCCCCTCCCCAATATATGAAAATCAAAAAACTCCACAACATTGACATGTGACCTGTTAAAACACTCAGAACAATGAGGGGAACTCCCTCACAGGTATTTGGATGACATCACGTGTCTTCATGTGCAGCCCCACCCCCCCAATTAAAAATTACCACAAAATGGACATGTGATATATCAAAACACTAAGCACAATGAGGGGAACTGCGTCACGGGTATTTGGGTGACGTCACATGCTCGTATCCACTCACTTCCAAAAGTATTGGCACCCTAGCCTTTTGAAATACTTGCTTCGACAAGCCAATATCAAAGTTTGTCATGACAAATCTAATTTATTTATTTTTATTTTTATTTTTTTTCTGTTTCTATATTTCTGTAAAGCTGCAAAATAAAATTATTATTATCTGCTCTTTTAAAACAACTCTTTAAAGTTTTGATGGCAATATAATTTTGTTACATTAAAAGTGCAATACAAATAAATCTACATTGATTTGAAAGCATGGACAAAACAAAAATAAATCTCAGCAAACTAAAACACGTCATTCATTCATTCCCTACCGCTTATCCGAACTACTCGGGTCACGGGGAGCCTGTGTCTATCTCAGGCGTCATCGGGCATCGAGGCAGGATACACCCTGGATGGAGTGCCAACCCATCACAGGACACACACACTCTCATTCACTCACACACACACACACACACACTACGGACAATTTTCCAGAGATGCCAATCAACCTACCATGCATGTCTTTGGACCGGGGGAGGAAACCGGAGTACCCGGAGGAAACCCCCGAGGCACGGGGAGAACATGCAAACTCCACACACACAAGGTGGAGGCGGGAATCGAACCCCCATGCTAACCACTAAGCCACTGTGCCCCCCTCTAAAACACATGTGACAATCAAAACTTCAGTAGCTAATATTCTAATTACTGGCTGTGAAGAAAAAAACAAATGAATCTGAAAGCATCTATGGACAGTATGATATCATCTATGTAGCATTGCATCAGGTAAAACCATTCTTAGATGAACAATAATGAGAAATAATTTACATGTAAACAGGTGAAATGAGTTTAAAAACAGAAACTAGAACTGTCCTGGAAGAAATATTTAAAAATTATTGAATAAAATGAATTAATAAATTAATATGTTGAACCACAGAAATTGTTACTTCTGAAAAATGGCAGCATGGAGCACAGTGTATTTTACTTTTCTCTGTCTCTGACCCAGGCCTTTACCGAACACACTACACTGCATGTAAATGCTCCTCACAGTTCTGCTGTGCATGGGAATGAGTGTGTGTGTGTGTGTGTGTTTGTGTGTGTGTGTGTGTGTGTGTTTGTGTGTGTGTTTGTAATCAGCTCAGTAGATTGAGGTGTTAAACAGCGAGCTGCTCTCGGCTCCTGCAGTGTCACATTCGAATTATTATGAAGGACAGTGCTAATGGAGCATGGCAGATCGGCTGTGTCCTCAGTCCAACAGCTATGGCACAGGGGGGTGGAGCCAAGGGGACTTCTGATCAGGATGTGAAGAGGAGAAGGTTAATCGACCTTGTCATTTTCTCTTTCACCATACACATACATGTTCATATAGTAAGGAACACACACACACAAAGCCAAGGGGATAGAGGTGTGTGTGTGTAGGTTTACAAGAGGGAGAGAGACAAATTCTAATCTTTAAATGCTGTGTGCTAGAAATGTGTTTTCTATTCTAGTCAGCGATCTTAAAAAACATTTTTCAATCTACATCTGGACTTAATTAAGGTGCTGAGCTCAGTTCACAACAAGAATGGTTACTCCAGCTTTTTTTGTCTGAAGGAAGCACACGTGGACACCTGGGGCATGGCCAGCGATGCCTCTCGTTCTCTTCTCAGGGAACCGGGTTACATATGTAACTTGGTGTAATTTCCTTTTGAGGGATCTCAGGGCTGGTGCTATGGTAATGTCAATACCCATGCCGCCACACACCTTTTGATGACTGTGCCAGAGGCCATGAGAGAGCACGAGCAGACTGGAAACAGAACATCAATCACCCTGCAGGAACTTGGACCCTGGTGTGGGATCCAGGTTATAGAACCTGATAAAGGTATGTGGAGAGGACCAAGGGGAACAAGGCACTGTGTGAGGCAATACCCATAGTGGAGTGAGCACGAGAGGTGAGGCAACACAGCAAACCTCTTAGGCCTGAGTAATAACCTCTACTACCAAGTGCACCAGGCGCTATTTGGAGACCGGATAACCCCTGTTCAGGCTCCCAAAACAGATAAACAAGGAGGAGGAGTTATGTCACAAGCTCGAGTGGTGGACATTTTCTGTCTTTTCTGTAGACATAGTTCTGTCTGACTAGGCAAAGCAAATGCAGTCTCTCCTACTTTGCTGGCTCATGGGGCGGAGAACAGTAGTCCTGTAGGATGAATGGATGACCTGCCATCCTGGGCACCATGGAGACATACCCCATGCTGGGGTGGAGGATAACCTTGGACATGCAGGGGCAAATTCTAGGCAGGCCAGAGGTGATCAACAGAGACTGCAAATCTCCCACTCTTTTGAGGGAGGTCAAGGCTATGAGCAGAGCCGTCTTTAGTTTCAGAAACTTCATAGAGGCTAGGAAGGTCTCAGCCACCTGGTATCATGCAGAAAGTGAAAGAGCAGAGAGTGCCTATCCAAGAAGGCCCCAAGGACAGGTTTGTGGTTTGCACCTATTTTGGCCACGTACACATTTAAAGTAAACAGGGACATGCCCCGTGAATGGTGAGACTACAGGAACTCCAGCACTGTACCAATCAGGCAGTGAAACTGACAGCATTCATCAAACCAGAGCATGTAAAGCCTCCACTTCAGAGCATACAGATTTCTAGTAGAGGGAGCCCTAGCATTCAGTACAGTCTCCACCACCTCAGATAAGAGGCCTGGCACTAGAAGCTGGTCCACCTCATCGGCCAGACACAGAGCTTTCACATCTTGGGCCAGGGGCGTAGGACTGAACAAGTAGCAACTAGGAGAAGGTTGACTCGGTCACAGCACTCTCTGGCTTGGACTTGAGGGAGCAGAGATACCAGAAGAAAGATGTACAGAAGGAGCCTCGGCCACATCTGTATCAGGCCATCCAGAACAACAGGGGCCACAGTGGACAGAATGAAACCTGATCTCTGATCACAGCAGACCACCCTGATAATTGATATAGGAAACCACCAAAGTGCTCAGCAGCCCCTGAGGTGTAGGAAAAGGTGTTTCAATGCTAGAAACATTGCCCTCATCTCCAAATTGTGTGCCATGACAGATAAGGGCCCTCCCATAGACCCTGGGCAGGGCAGCAGTTGATGGTCGCTTCCCAGCCGAAAGCAAGGCATTCATTGAAAGAGTCCTATGACAGTGACATGCCCCTAGTGTTGTACTCAAGGCCAGGAACCAAGGTCTTTTCCACATAAGAGGGGTATAAAACCCATGGCGTGTAACCCTTTTGAACCTGAGGGGATGTCTGCGAGTATGAAAGCCTGCACCCAAAAGCCAGAGCTGTAATGGCCTCATGTGAAGCAGATCCAAAGGGACTGTCATGAGGCTGTGCATATCTTTTATTGCTGACAAGATGGAAGTCACCTGAGCAGGGGAAAGACATGCCAGCACTGTGGTGGAGTCCCAAACTACCCCAGATCAGGGTTACAACAGCGGCCGGCTGTAAGAGACAGCTAATACATGCAAAAGTGCTTCTGAGGAAAGGGGCCATAGAACATGTTTCCCCCCAGTATGGAATTATGGCTTTTACAGCCGGTATTTTGTTGCAGACCCGTCAGGCAAGAGGCGACCTTAGGTCTGTCATCTGGGTTTCCTAGGAGCGTCCTTTTCAGGAAGGCTTCCCATACCTTCTGCCCTGCCTCCTCTGGTACTTTGGGGAGCAGTGGGGTCTGTACCCACTCCTCTTCCTTTCACAGGGCCCTAGGTTAGCACCTGCCAGTGCGCTGTTTCAGGTCACCAGCAAGGTCGGAGCGATGTTAACACCATTCTCAGAATACCGGGCAGTGTGGGAACTTCTGAGTCACTGAGTCAACATGAGATCACTGAGTCAACATGAGTCCTGGATACTGTAGGAAAAGGTTACAGGAACCAGTTCACCTCCTATCTTTGGTAGTTTTAGGGTGTGTTGCCCATGATTGTTGGAAAACACCAGGCAGCAAGAAAGGAGCCATAGAACATGTTCCCCTCCCAGATAGGGACTATGGCTTTTACAGCTGATATATTGTTGTTCCCAAGAAAGTCCCTAGAAACTCTGAAGACTTACAAGTTCAAGATGCTAACACGTGTCCCAGATCAGGTCAGAGGACTGGTTTGTGATGATAGATCTCAAAGATGCTTATTTTGGCACCACTGTGTCCCCAGGGCATTCATGTACTGAATTACCTTGATGACTGGTTCATTCTCCCCCAGTCAAAGGCTATGGTGGCCAGTCATCATGATGCTGTGCTTGCCATATGAGGTCACTAGGCCTCTTGTTGAATCCAGAAAATTCTGTTTTCTCCTTCTCAAGGAATCACCTTTCTGGGGTAGTTTGGGACTCCACCACAATGCCAGCATGTCCTTCCCCTGCTCGGGTGACTTCCATCTTGTCAGCAGTAAAAGATATGCACAGCCTCATGACAGTCCCTTTGGGTCTGCTTCACATGAGGCCATTACAGCTCTGGCTTTTGGGTGCAGGCTTTCAGTGCAGTGTCCGATGCAGAAAATAATAATTATTCCACATTCGGTTCAGGAGAATACAGCCAAACAAATGCAGATTGAGCTTAGTGACAACATTTTTTTTTTTTAAATAATCGCCTCCAACAGCATGATTGCCAATGGCTGTTTCAGGAATCAATTCATTGGCGGATTGGTTAGAATCGCCCGCATTCCTCAGAGTCCGATGCAAACAACAATAGTTCTTGTTTCAGACTTGTTGACAGACACGGAACTCCAGCCTGGAATGCTTCATCACTTCATCACGTGTCCTTCCCGAGTGAATAAATTGGCTTGTGTGCACACAGATCTTCAGACAGAACTTCCTAAAAGAAGCATTCATAGCATCAACCCTGAGGCAGAGTCAAGTTCCCTCAAAAGGGAACAACTTTAGAGAATCTAAAAATATATAGTGGAGTTGTGACGGTCGAATGTAGCACTAAGATCAAGTAAAACTAATAGTGAGATGTTAGTACAAAGCTAAAAACAAGTAATTCGTGATTTTGTCTAGTGCAATTACTACGTTGTAATGGGGTCTGAACCCTGACTGAAACTTTTGAAAGATATTGTTCTTGATAATAAGAGGCTTATTAATTACCAATTAAAGGATTTAGGAACATGACCTAGGAATAATGAGAGGTTAATAATAATAAAGAGAGGCACTTCAGCTGTGACACTGTATGTGACACTTCTTTCAGTAATTTAGTTGGATTTGGATCTAGTTTGTATCTAGTTTGGATTTGGGGAATTCGTGGCCTAATGGTTAGAGAGTTTGACTCCTAACCCTAAGGTTGTGGGTTCGAGTCTCGGGCCAGCAATACCACAACTGAGGTGCCCTTGAGCAAGACACCGAACCTTCCAACTGCTCCCCGGGCGCCACAGCATAAATGGCTACCCACTGCTCCGGGTGTGTGTTCACGGTGTGTGTCAATAATTTTTGCCACTCTTATCTCAATATTTAGTGTGTATTTGGCCTGTTTGTACAAGGCTTTGTCCATACTTCTGTAGGTATCCTCTATGGCCTGTCGAAGCTGTTTGAGTTTTGCACTAAACCAAGGTTTGTCATTGTTGAATGTTAAGTGTCCTCGCAGAAACTGATGTAGGATGACACGGTGTAAGCAAGCTCGACCAAATGAATAGCTGCAGCCTCAAAAACACTACAATCTGTGAGATCTTACAGAGATCTTGCAGATCCCACTATGCTTCATTTGTCCATCTCTTTATTGATCTTACACCAGGTTTAGCAGATTTAAGTTTCTGCTTGTAGATTCCAAGAGCTGCATGGAAGTGGTATGGATTCTTTAAAACAGTGTAGCAGTGGTCTAGTATGTTGTTGTCCCTGCTGGGGCATGTAATGTGCTGTCTGTATTTAGGCAGTTTGTGGGTAAGATTAGCTTTATTAAAATCACAGAGAATAATAATGAAAGAGTCTGGATAACGCTGCTCTGTTTGTATGATCTGATCAGCCAACAGTTCTAGCACCCGCTCACATGCGCATCAGGAGGAATGTACACACTCACCAGCATAAACAAGGAGAACTCCTATGATGAAGAAAATGGCTTACAGATACTAAAGAGAGCTTCCAAGTTTGGATAGCACATCTTCTTTAAAACAGCCTTGATTGATATAAAAACATTATCCATTGCCTCTCATTTTCCACGACAACTCGGTGAAGCGATCAGCTCTGAAAAGCTGGAATCCTGTTAGATGTAGGGTGCTGTTTGTGATAGTGCCGTTCAGCCAGTTTTCCATAAAGCAGAGCGCAGCAGAGTTTAAAAAGTCCTTATTTGTGCAAATGAGGAGTTGTAGTTCATCTGATTTATTTACAAGGGAGCAGAGATTCGCCAGATGAATGCTTGGCAGTGAGGTCCTAAAGCCACACTGTCTGAGATTCAAGAGTGCACCAGCGCACTTCCCTTACTTGGAGATCACAGCTCCTCTGAATAAAATGTCCAGTAAAATGACTGACTGCTCAAACATCAGCAAAAATTTGATATGGTGTGCTATTTTTTATGTCTAGGAGTTTGTTTTTTTGTAAAGCCGATGGGAATAAAGTAAGACAGGACAAACAAACAAAAATAGTACAAGTACCAAGGAGCAACCAACCGAGACTGCCATTCGAAGCGGCAAATAATGCTGATGGAACTGTTGCTCCAGTTTCAAAGGTGCTAATCACGTTCACATCAATTAATCAGTGCTAATCAACCGACTGCAGAGTTCCACTCATCTCTCTCACAGCCACTGTACAAACTGTTCCTCTGCAATAAAGCAACTCCTCTTTATATGCAAATCACTTCCTGCTTCCTCTAAAAAAAAAAATTAAGTTCTTCATGATGCTCGGTTGTTCGTTATTACTGCTTCCGGCAGGCTAATGCTACATAATTGACAACATCTACTTACACTGTAACTTTTCTGTTAACTGTAACAGAACTTTTTTTAACTTTAATAAACATTATTAAATGTGTCAGCTGGAATCTCAGCTTACAAGTTTTTCTATTCTGACCCTAGATAGTGCAGGACCTTGAATGTATGGACCACTTATGTGAGCTTCCTCCTAGTGTGTGTACAATCACATCCTGTTCAGTACTTGGTATTTCAGGAGTTTTCTAATTCACCAAACACAGACACAGACACAAACACCCGTACACCCACACACACAAACACACGCAAATTGTGTTGATTCATAAATGAGTGTACAGTTTGTGGATCTGTGTTTGTCTCTGTGTGATGGAGAAGTGTGCATGTATGTCTGTGCGTGCGTGTAAAGCAGATGGCTGTTAGTAAACCAGCACTGATACACACTCCTCTTTTGGGAGCTCAACATGAACGAGTGCGCTCTCTCCACTGTCCATCTGCTGCACCACATGGTCCTGTGGGAAATCAGCAGGACACACAAACGTTTGAGGGAGTGAGAGAGAATCTCTAATGTCTAATAGCTGTGTGTTAATAACTTGTACATTTGGAGTTAAAAACTCAACACTTTGTACATCACTCTGGATAAGTTTGTCTGCCAAATGTAAGTAAAATAACTGTGCTAAGTTCACAACAAGAATGGTTAAAATATGAGCAAGTGCCAATTGCTCTAGAAAAGTTCCAAGTGTTACAGCATGAATACAAGCATTACATGCTGAAAAAAGCATGTGGTATTGTGTTCATTTTGTAAGACTCGGAACAATTTATTACCTAATCAGTTTTAAAAAGGTGTAAGGAGGAGATGAAGGGGATGAAGAGAGGAATGAGAAGAGGAAGAATGATAGCTGGATGCTCTACCTGAGCTGAAAAGACCAACTTAAAAAATACAACTTTACTGTATCAGGATTCAGTCACATTCACATTATTCTAGTGCAGAGCCACACCTGAATGTTCTCACCTGCATTTAACGGTTTCCCTCAATGAGAACTGAGGGTTTAATTTAATCATGTGTTTGTTTTGTCAGAAAGGACCAAAGTAGCCTAGGGTTTGATTGTTCCATACTGAACAAGGCAGACGCTAAAATGCCAAGCACTGGTCAGAGCTCACATATGAACACAAACGCACACACACACACACACACACACACACACACACACACACACACACACACACACACACACACAACACAAACGCACACACACACACACACAGACACACACACACACAGACACACACACTATAGAGAAAATGCATACACATGTGATGCAACGGCAAGAGAACACTAATAAACACTGTAGCATAATGTTCTTTAAACTCATTTATCCAGCATGCCTTTTTTTATCCAAGAAATGAACAAAAGGCAAAATGAGATATCACTCACACACACACAGAGAGAGAGAGAGAGAGAGAGAGAGAGAGAGAGAGAGAGAGAGAGAGAGCAGAGCAGACAAGAGGATTCAGGTTATTTGCTTTTTCTTTGAATATGAATCGATTTTCATTCAGATAAATAAACTGAACAGCATCATGGATAAAATTGTTTCAGACCTCCAGACCAGTCCTTTCTGCACAAAGTATCTAATTTATGAAGGAAATAAAACACAAGATAAACATAGCAAATGTTAAGGTCTGGATCGATAAAGGCTGTATCTCATTTCATGTTGTTTTTATGCTCTAGACCAGGCATCACCAAATGGCAGACCGCGGTCCGGATCCGGACCGAGTGACGGGTCTGCCCAGACCAGTTAAAATTCTAATATTATCATATTAAGCATCTCCTTATTATAATCTAATATTAAAAGATTATATAAGCTCATTGATATTAATAAAAAGATCAATCTTTCGTTCATGTGCAGTTAATCTAGTTATTACGACAGGAGCGTCATCAAAAGCCAAGCCAAAAACAGATTGTTTCTGTTCCATACTCCAGGGCAGAAGGTGGCAGTAATGCACCTAATTACCTGGCAGGACAATTAAGATCCAACCTGCTGACAGGACAGTTACATGTCCATGTCTCTCAGTAGGAACAGAAGATGGAAAGGGAGAAAGGAGAGGTGGAAAGGAGAGAGGGAAAAGGGAGCTGCTCAAAGCTCTGCACTTTTCTGTTATTCAGTAAATTCTGCCCTGTTCTATTTTACCTGAAATGTCCTTTAGCCTAAAGTTCCTGTGTTATTAATGTAGTTAATGTTTAAAAAAGCGGCAGCTCAAAAGTCTTCTGTTTCATTTTGTTCTTAAAGATTAAAAGCACTTTTATTTTATTCAGAAGATTCTGAATGTTTGACATGAAATCTAGGCCCTAAGTTCAGGCTGCACAAAGCTGTGTTTCTACTTTATTTTATTCAGAAGAAATTCAGTGTCTGTTGTCTGTTACTTGACACGTAGTAAAGACGACTACAGGATTGTTTTACATCCAAGTGCCAGACAAGTTCAGCCTGAAAACACTTGGAATTTAACACTAAATTATATAGAAATGTGTGTTATTGATCTTATTAACATGAGATGTGAGATATGAGAATAAAAGATTCTGGCCTTTGCTGGGAGGAAATTTTAGTAACTGGACCTCATGGAATTTTAATTGAATACCCGTGATCTAGGGAGACTCTGGTAGTACACCAGTTTATTGAACTATGAAAACCAGATGATTAGAAATTTGAACATTGTACATAATTAATTTACTTCCTGATGTAAAAGTAAATTTACTACTAAATAAGAGCATTTTGGTCTCTAAAAGAAAAAGTTTTCGGACAGACAGCATGTCATTTACCAGGAAGTGCTTTAAACAGGAAGTCCATCATCAGCAAAATATTTAGCATTTAGCTGCACATTCAGCTTTTAAGCCTCTGGCTGTAAACTCAGACTTTTATACAACGTCATTATGAGCAGTAATGTGGAAACATATTTGCACTTTTTATAATCTTATTAGGAGATTACAGCTGAAATGGCTTAGTGTGTGTGTGTGTGTGTGTGTGTGTGTGTGTGCATGTTTAACTCTGAAAGCAAACTGCTGTGTGATTTTTGACCTTTTAGTGCTAATCTCTCATGACGCTGCTGTATTTATTTTACTGTCTGTTGCCAATTAGCTTTGGTGAAGAACACTATTGCTAACACACACACACACACACACACACACACACACACACACACACACACACACACACACTGCCATTTAGCAGCTTTAGCATTAAAGTTGTCAGTTGTTTATCAGCTGTTTTCACTCGTTTATCTTTAATACTGTGTGCATTCAGAGCTTGTTATCGAATCCCAGCATGCACTGCAACACAAATAAAGCGTTTCATTTTCTGCCACTTTTGGTTAAAATTTATTCAGGCTAAAATCTAATAAAAGTCCAAAAGTCAAAGTGGAAATACAAATTAATCCCCTTACATCTCAATCTGTAGCATTAGCAATATTTTTTTAATGAAATTCTGATGAGCTTCAGAAGAATTCCATGACCTGCAGAGGTCACAAAACATCCCTAAATGTTCTCTATCAGTAGATGCCTGAAGTTTGCTCCTTGTATTTAGAATAGGAACTACAATGCTAATGTAGCTAGCAATTAATGGAACATGATAGGCCCCAGTTCAGCATCATGCACAAAATGAACACAAACTAGAGCAGAACACCTTCATCTTCATCAGTGAAAAATGTCCTGCACACATTATGAAATGTGAAATATGCAATGTTTAAAAAATGTTTAATTGAATGTGAATTGAATAATCAGAAGAAAAAAAAAATAAGATAAGAAAATCCACATCAGAAACATGTTGAAAACTAATATTTTGTGGGGATGTGTTATATTAATGTAAAATGAATGTTATTAAAATATTATTTGATGCTGTAGTCTATCGTAAACTTCGTGATCATGAGATGACGTATTCACAGAATGTGGACGTGTTTCAGGACGTGTACCTGTGACAATAGACTGGCTTCAGTTATCTCTGAACTGTCCCTTTTCCCACCTCAACTGCTTCCTCATCACTAACTCTCACTCATCAGTGAATTATCGGTACTGTGTTTCTCTGTGTGATCACACACAGTGCCACAATACATGACAAAGGTGAAAGTTTGAATTTCCAGAATTAGTCCAAGAAAAGATCCAAAAAAGCCACAACAAGAACTTTAACTTTGTTACTGCGTCTATAACATTCTGTCTGGTTTGATAATGAATGTTTCTTTGTCAGGTCTGTGTCAGGTTCAATGTCAGACTGTTGAACTGTCTTCTAGCAAAATATACACACATAATGTTTAAACACAGAGATCGCAGAGCTGCAGGTTCACTCTCATATTCCCTGATGCTCACTCCCCCTGGTTCCCTCCACACTTCACATACTTCAGTCCTGTGCCTGATCCACAAAGCTGACTTAACCAAAATCTCTCTCTCTCTCTCTCACACACACACACACACACACACACACACACACACACACACACACACACACGCCACATAAACACTGAAGCAACACGGTGTGTATCAGGGTCCAGATGGTTCCGTCATGGCTGTCAGTGTCACCATATCCCACAATGCACCTGTGACAACTGGAACATGTGTATCCAGTCACAGTGGGCTAGCTTTAGAGACTAATTATCACACACACTGAGACAGAGATGAATGAAACACACACAGACACAGTCAGAGGACACACACTGAATAAATTCCACCCTCATTAACCCTACTGTCAAAATAATCCACATTAAATTTGATCAATATTGAGTTAATCAGGCCCAATATATTTACAGAATAGACTCCAGCGCCACCCTAACTAGGATAAAGTTCT
The DNA here is from genome assembly GCF_022655615.1 of Tachysurus fulvidraco. Classification (NCBI taxonomy): domain Eukaryota; kingdom Metazoa; phylum Chordata; class Actinopteri; order Siluriformes; family Bagridae; genus Tachysurus; species Tachysurus fulvidraco. The sequence goes on from NC_062534.1 coordinate 18,799, forward strand.
CACTGAAGATGAGAGACATAGGTGATATCAATGTATATTGAAAATTAATTTTATACAAAAATTATATTACAAATTAACATGGACAAATATGAAGAATTGTTGATTATCATTTTATGTAAAAAAAAATGCTTCCTTAAAACACAATTCTTCCAACATACTGTAGTTCTCCCTCTGAAGTATGCAGAGAGACAACCAGAACGTGTACACACACAGGAGTGTACACACACTGTATCTGGACTAGCACTCAGGATGAGCCAAACCTGTTTGTTCTAACCTGCAACCGATTTTATGGTTTCCCTCAATGAGAATTAAAGGTTTTATATACTGCAATATGAAAAGCGGAAGAATGGTTGGATTTTCAGATTGTCAGTAAAGAGTCTTTGATGTCTTTCTTGAACTGTGTGTCGCAGGTTGTTCAGTGCATGACATGAGGATAAGGCATTTTGGGTGTCTAATCGTGGTGAAATGTAGATGATTGAATTCATTTCAATTAAAAAAAATTATTATGCCTTTAACAATGAACATTGTCAGAGAACAGCAATGATGTGATGACCAAGTGGTGATAACTAGGCTAGATCAGTTCCGCATATAACTTTAAACACACATCATTACACAAAGAACAGCAAGAGGCTAACATCTCTTGTAGACCACCTGGCAGCATGGCACTGAGATGCAGTGCTTGCCCACATGAGGTCCTTAACTTAGGCAAGTGTGTGCTTTCACCGTCTCAACACCTTCTTGGGAATAGTTTGGGATCCATCCAGGATGCAGGCCAGTCTGTCTACTGGTTAGGAGATTTCATAATTTCTCCTGAAAGGACATCTGGCTAGAATAATGTCTCTATACTGCCCAGGCCCACAGACACCTTTTTCATGGTTACAAGGGTTATGTGTCAAAAGCATCATACCCTTATTACATGGAGATGCCTCACTTTCTCACCTTGGATGCCAAAAGGAAAGTAAATAAAGAGAAAAAACTAGCACCCTGGGACAATGACAACACACAAAACAATCAGCTAGGAAATTAGAACGTAAATGGTGTCAAACTAAATGATCAGTATTTCGATTAGCATGAAAGGAAAGCCTTCATAGCTACAAAAAATCTAGTGCTGCTAGATCAGTGTATCTCTCCAGCCTAATTGGAGCTAAAAAAAATTGCCAGGTCTCAGCCCGGACTTTGGCCACGTGCTTTTGTTGATGTTCTGTGTTCAGGTGTCTGCCCCGCCCTTGTCTCGTCCTCCCCGCCTCTGCACACCTGTTCCTTATGTGTCAATTGTTGTTAGTATTTAGTTGAGCTGCGTTGCCTTGAGCAGCGCGGAATCCCCTGTTGTCTGTTGTTTTCGTGATGTTGTCGTCTTGTCCTAGTCTATGTCTCTGTTTCGTGGTTTTTATTTAATAAACCTGTTTATTTTACGCTATCCTACATTTGGGTCTATTTTATCCCCTCGTTGCTGATAAAAATAATAATCTTAAATTTTTTATTTAATAGGAATTTATTTAAGTAGGATTAAAAGCACTGTCAAAAATGCACACCATCTATTTGTAACAGTAATAATTTCATGAATTATTTAAATTTGACATCAGGCAGAAAATTCAGACCATTAATTTAGTGCCAAACAATGTAATCAATAACGCTACAGATAATATTACTGTTCTTGATCAGCACTTTTTGCATTTTGTTTTTAGAACCAGAATTAGAAGATATGAACCCATCACCTCTATCTTATTCACAATGCATTGGCTCCCAGTCAAATTTTTTATTGATTATAAAATACTATTAATGACCTATAAAGCACTTAATTGTCTCGTGCCACAGTACACAGATCTTTTGTTTTTTTTATAATCCGTTATGCCTACATTGATCAAAAGGGCTATTTGGTAGTTCGAAAGGCTACAGCAGGGGCAGAACTTTTTGATATGGAGCCCCACCATTATGGAACAGCCTTTTAATTAGTGTTTGGGATTCAGACACACAGTCTCAGGCTGAAAACACATAGACTTCAATGAATGGCTTTTCTTAAGTAAAGGAGCAGATCTGGAGGGATTATGGTAATAGAGTGTGTGGTGAACTGAGATGGTTGTATGCTCTCATCTTATGACCCTCACAAGTCACTCAGGTTTGCTGACTGTGGAATGGTGGTCCGTTTTACATTCCAGGACATCCTTATGTCTGTGTTACATTCTGACACTCCCTTTTAGTTATGACTTCATAGCTAGTCTCGCTGGAGTGCCTAATACACCCCCCCCCCCCCCACACACACACACACACACACGCACACAAACTTTTCTGTCATGCTATGTATGCCACTCTCAGGCTCCCAGTATCCAGAGTTCCCAGTCTGGTTGCTTCTTCTTCCAGTACTAGTTCACTAATCCTGATGCCCTTACACTGTTTGGAGTATTATTGCCTGGTGTGCAATCTGCTGGGGATTGATCTGCATGGAAGCCAGTGACTCATGGGATTGCTGTAGATGGGGCCACCCCAAAATTGTCAAGCCTTCTTTAAACCACTGTTGTGTCAGTCAGCTTTATGGTTGGGTAGTCATTGCGATCATCTGAAGACTTTGGCCAAAAGGAATTAGTGTCTTGGTGAAATTGTGGGGAAATTGTGCTGACCCAATATTTCCCCAATAGCTCTTGGTTGCTTAATTCTACTCGACTACAAACTCTTGTAGAAAGGACATTATTGACATTTACATTATTTTGTGCCCAGTGTCATCCAAATGAGGATGGTATCCCTTCTGAGTCTGGTTCCTCTCAAGATTTCTTCCTCACATCATCTCAGGGAGTTTTTGCTCATTACGGTTAGATGTTAGAGAAACATAATAGCTTAATTTTAAACTTTAAACCTTGTATTATGTTTTTATACTTATGTAAAGGTGCTTTGAGACAATGTGAATTGATAAAAGTGCTATACAACTAAATTGAATTGAATTAATTTGACGTACATTTCTTTTTATGGTCTTGCTGGTGTGCTCCGCTTTACCTACCCTAATGGATAAATTAGAATGATTTTACATAGAGCTTCAGACACAACTTCGACAAAGAAGTGTTCCCGTAGTGTCAGCCATGATGCAACATCTCGTTTCCTTCTCAGGTAACCTGCTTACAGTTTTTTATTGCATCGGTAAAACCTTCAGGGATAAAATCCAGGTCCAAATGCATAAAATGGGGGATTATTAAGAAAAATAACAAAAATATGCAAAAACAGATACAAGACACAAGGAACAGGAGTTCATTGGTGGGAATGGGTTAAGGATGGGTTAGGGCTAACACATGATACTCACTGGGAAAAGTGAGTCTTAGAGCTAGATAGCAAACACTGTGCGGGAGCGGGCACTCACCAAAGAACTCTGATGTGACAGCCGGTAAGCTGATGCTCTGCTGGCTAAAGAATGCTGTGCGTTGTCATGCACGCTGTAATAGTAACTGCTACCAGAGTGTGTCAGGGTGCAGGGGGGATTGGACTTCAAAAATGCAGAACGCAAAAGACTTACAGACAATTAGTTTACTTATGTGAATGTTCTGTAAAGAGCAGGAACATACACAACAGAATAAATTAATGAGTAACAGGGATAACAGAAAAAACAGGTCAAAACAAAAAGCTCCTCAACAAGATAATATGATGACAGGGCTCCACAAACAAAAAACAGACCTGATTCTAAAGGAAAAACAAATGAATAATCCAACAGAGTCTTTTAGTCCTCTGAAGCAAAGAAACAAAAATAATCCAACCAAGATATCCAAAGCTTGGGCTGAGAAAGTCTGCAAAAAGGGAAATCCATGATTTGGAATGCACCCAGTCGCAATCCACACGAAAAGCTGTCAAACTGAAACTTACAGGTAGAAAAAGGCATGCACGAGCGGTAACATGATACATAAAGAGACAATCTGGCAACGAGTGTCCGCAGTAGCGTGCTTAAATAGTCTGGCGGAGTATAAAGTGGTATGAACCCGGAAGTGCCACAGCCAAGATGGCTGCCGACCCGGAAGTGGCTGTTTCACAGCCGAGTGAGCAGCAGAATATGACAGAGTGAATGAATGTAGCGTTTGTTAATTATTTAGCTAAATTTGATTTACTTTAATTTGATGTGTTTTCCTGGTGTAATTTGGTAATTCATGATTTCATTCATTCTCTACCGTTTTATCTGAACTTCTTGGGTCACGGGGAGCCTGTGCTTATCTCAGGCATCTTTGGGCATCTTGGCAGGATACACCCTGGACGGAGTGCCAACCCATCGCAGGGCACTTACACTAATTCATGATTTGGATAGTTTAAATACTTGAAATACTATAAAATATTGCTTAAAAATTCATCTGATATAAACGTGCATAAGACTAAAGTGATCTGATTATATAATTAAATATAAATAGTTTAATAGTTTATTGATAAATATGGTTAAATGCACAGGTTATTTCATAGTCTTTGTAGTTAGAATCCAGTAAATTAAACTATACAAATGTGATAAAACTATTAAAATCTATTTATTCTCTACTTAAAATGTAAAGTTAATGATTTGTGTCATGGTGTGACACGGTGAGACAAAGGCGAGAGGGATCCAAATGCAGTAAGTAATCCGTTTAATGAGCAAACACAGAAGACCAGGCAGACAAACACAAGGCAGAACACTCAACAGAGAACAGAGAACCAAACACCAACAACCGGGAAGTGGACAGACAGAGTAAATATAGTAGACAGGAGCCAATCACAAAGCAGAGACGATTAGAGACAAAGACAAGACACCTGGGGAAGAGATGGAATGTAATTAGTGTCCATGGTGAGCAATGAGTGGGCGGAGCAAACAATTAACATCAGGGAGAGACGGCAGACAGAAACAAGGGGAAAACACAGACAGACACATTACAATTTGAATGTAATTTATTGTTATTGGGCTGTGTAATATCCACCAGTTTTAACTTGATGTGAGATATTTAACAACTCCTATATGCAATATTGTCATGGTTGAAGCACCTGCCTCGTCCTCCGATCGCCACCAGAGGGAACGTTCCCCTGAGTATTAGTACAGTAGCTTCTGGACTACACTTCCCATAACCCTCTTATCGGGTCTGATTACACCGACACCTGTTTCCAATCATCCACATCCTATAAAAGCGAACTTGAACTTGACTTCTGTGCGAAGTCTCGATTTGCCACGGCTATCATTCTGAGCGTTTCCTGTCTTGTGATTTTCCGGTTGTTACTTTGTTTTGTATTCCTGCCTTTCGATTGTCTGCCACCTGTCCTGACCTCTGCCTGTTGTTTTGACCACGATTCCTGTCTACTCTACATTGTTGTGTTTGCCAACATCAACCCTTGTCTGTTGTACTACGAGTATTCTAATAAAGCTTGCAAATAGATCCTCAGCCCTATGACATTTCATTACAATAGTAGGCCTGGTGAAATATTCATGGATTAAATGGCTCATTAACTTAAGGTACTGATGTTCTGTGTAAAAGTTATAATTAAGTCATGTTAAACCTGCTAATTTATGCATTTTATTGGGCTTTGTAGCGTCTGGTACAGGTCATTTAGATTTCATGTCCAAGGCACCCTAAACTTTGGCATCTACTCTTCAATCAACCGATGAGTAACCCAGTTTTACGATTTTATTGAGGGCTACATTCCACAGGGTCACACATAACTGACCAGACAAAGACCAGATAACCCCATGCCGTTTCTCTGATTGAACTCATAGGGACCCTCAAACAGAACACACACACACACACACACACACACAATACAATGGGACATTCCTTTTACTAATAAAACGAGTGAATAAGATGCCCCACATCCCACGGCATTAAGCCATACTCGTATGTATCTCCAATTATACTGATACTCTAAGATTCTTATTCTTATAACCCTGTTGTAATGTGTTTCTTCTTTAAGACTTGCCTGACTTAAAATTATTTGCTCCTTACTTTCCTGACAAGGGCGTATTTTATTCATGTATCAGAACACAACACTGTATTAACATCAGTTACACTTTGATTACTGATCTGTGTATGTAATGTACCGCTGCCTTTATACCGTCATTACTCTTCATGTTTAGTATCCAAATGACCACAAAATTATTGGTTACTCATTTTTCAAACAATGGTGGAATTTATTTGAGCACGAAAGGCGCCATACCATCTTAATACACCCTGGATAAAACTTTAAAGTCATCTAAAAGTTTGATAGTTAAACCACGACCACAGACACCTGAAACAAAGGGAGTTTCATCTCCCCAAAGATGGGTGGAGTTCGCGACCTTTAAATTGTCACAAACACCACCAATCCCTGGTCAGACTTTCGGAACAGCTTGGAGACGACTCCATCTTCCTTCAAAGAAGTTCCAGCAAGCTTCACTTCCAAGAACGACAACTGCTCTGATCTTCAGGAGAACTTGGAAGAACGTCTGACCCCACCCTAACTGACCTCAGAGATTTCTCTGTTGCATCCGGACTCTTGTGCAGTAATCCAATGCAAGTAACCGTTTCCTTTACCAACCAATTTAGATGCGTATTTTAAGTATGAACCTTGTATTGTGTCTTAAGGTGAATTTAAGTTTCTGGTGACGATTTCCCAGTTAGGGTGTGATTAATTTTGATGTTTAAACTTGCCATTCCTTTCCTTCCTTTCTCTAATTTCTTCTTTCCAGTCTCTTCCTCCCTTTCCCCAATTTTAAGTTCTTTTGTGTAATTTTATTTTCATCTTCGTTTTCCCTATTTCTTGTGTTTGTTTGTGTCGTTAGTTTTATGTTGTGTTTGTCTCATTCATTAAATGGCATATTTTTGTGCCACAAGTGATTGTCTCTGAGTATCGCTCACAAACTTAAGGTACCTGCAACATCTGGTCTGAACTACATGCTCTATTAAATTAATTTAATTTAAATTACGGTATAAAGTAAAGGGGAGTGAACCTTTCTCGGATGAACAGACCAAATAAGTGTAACGTTAATTCCATTACCATTAATTTCAACTTAGGTTAAAATATTTAGGAGTCACTATAACACGTTATAGTTACTCATAAATATTTACCTTGCTTCGCGAGCCAAAATCGCTACATCTTGCTGGTGATTGTATGTGTTATGTCTTTATTTATTTATTTATTTTTTTAACCCACATAGCTTAATGCTATAACAAATAAATGGATGAAAGACATTCACAATGCCTAATCACTGAGTGGAATCCAGTTTAATTCTTCAAATAGTGAGACCTATTCTCTTCAAGTGTGGGAAAGCGCACAGTTAGACAACACACTTGACAGTTATTAACATTAATGCCTGTGACATGGCCAGTGTGACCACAACATGTTTGAGACACAACCACAGATCACCACACAGACACAGACAATTTACAGCTACGCTTGTGGTGGTAACCATTAAACCCCTTAATAAACCCTTAATAACCCCTGTGTGCATGTTTGTGTCAGTTTGCAGCCTTAGCAGAAGCTGCTCTTATTCCCCAGCATCTCTTATGTGCCCAACTAGGAATTACACACATACACATGCTCTAATATTGTGCTGTGTTATTGATATGGCTCTAGATCTGGGTATGAGGCAGACTTTGAGTAGGGATTTAGCGAGTTATCAGCGATCTTTTCCTTTTTCAGATATTTTGATGTTTGTTCTGTCATTCCATATTATGTCTATGCTCTCTCTGTGTCAAGGCAGTTTTGTTTCTCTCAATTTCACTGTTACACTCTCTCCACTGACATCCTATGGCTGCTGCATCAGATTTAAAACACAGATAATACACCACCAAAAACTGATCTCCACCTGATATTAGCCAATTATCACCCCTTGCTCATCACTCCTTTCTATGCTCCCTCTAGCACCAGGACCAACCAGCAGACTTTTTGAGGCACTGACTCAAAATCTTACTTCAATTTTTACATGCAGATTCCTGTGAAGTCACTTTGTGATATTGTTCACTTTTAGAAGTGATACACATATAAAATGTGAATTGAACTCTGCTGTCCATACTAAAGCTCCACCTATTCACTAAGCACCTGAAAGGTGGAACTCACATTAAGAAGTTTGAGTAACGATAAAGAGTGTGTGAGGTGTTTGAATGTTTGAAGTGTGTTTCAGTTAGTCACGCATCACGAGTGCTGTTTACCTGTACTCTCTCAAACACACACACACACACACACACACACACACACACACACACACACACACACACACACACACACACACACAATCACACACTCACTCAAACAGAGGGGAAAAAAGTAATTGCACACAAGGGGATAGCATGGTGTGTGTGTGTTTGTGTGTGTGTGTTGAGTTCCTGGGAGGCTAAACTTAGTACAGGTGTCAAGAAAAAGTTTTAATTAGGAAACAAACACAACACCTCAGCACTCCGGAGAGAAAGAAACACAAAAATGGGAGTGCATGATCAGTGCCAAACTATTAATTTTGCTCATGATGGACTGAAATATTGGTTGCATGAGAGAAACGATATAAGGATGTTAATAAACATTGTTAAACATTGGACATGATTTACAGAACATATATTACAAAAATTAGATAAAGATTAACATTATACAAGATATAAAAAAATCCAGTAGAGCGGGTCCATGAAACAGTAAAAATGTCCAAGAAAACAAATGAATAATCCAATAAAGTCTCTAGTCCACGGAAGCAAAAAAGAAAAATTAATCTAACAAAGATCTCTGAATGTAGGACTGATATCTGAAATGAACAAGAGGTAATTTAAAAAAAGGTCTCTGGCCGACAAACGTAGAAAAAGCTAATCCCAAAAAAACAAAGAACAAAAAGGGACATCCACAAACTGAACATTTCCAACACGTTGATCCATAAAAATCGGAGTGAAACTTAAAGCGGAAACAGACCTGCACGGGCGGAAGCAACAATAACATGAAGAGATAATCTGGTGTCCACAGTCTGCGTGTTTAAATAGTGTGGGGAATATATAGTAGTATAACCCGGAAGTGCCATAGTCAAGATGGCTGCCGCCCCGGAAGTGGCCGGCTCCACACCTGAGTGAGCGGGCAGACTATGAGAGGAAGAGGAAGAGGAAGAGGAAGTAATCTTGAGAGGAATCAGACTCAAAAGGGCACCTCATCAGAGGTGGCAAAAGTACACACATCCTTTACTCAAGTAGAAGTACAGATACTCATTTTTTAAAAGACTCCAGTAAAAGTAGAAGTAGTGACTACACTCTTTTACTCAAGTTAAAGTAAAGAAGTTTGGGCTCTGACACGTACTTAAGTAAAAAGTCACTGTTACTACTGTTTAGTGTCATGCTGGACGTCATGTTTTATATATATATATATATATATATATGTGTGTGTGTGTGTGTGTGTGTGTGTGTGTGTGTGTGTGTGTGTGTGTGTATGAATATATAATTTTGGAGTGTGCTGATGGATATTTGTGTTCATCAGCCACAGGAGTGTTATGAAAGGCAGCACTGATGTAGGTGATGTAGGGTGGAGTCAGCGTTCACATTCATCCCAAAGGTGTTCAGTAGGGATGAGATCAGAAAACAACCACATATAGCAGGAAAGGTCAGGTGACCCAATACTTTTGGAAATATAATGTATACCAAGTGTATCCCCAAGGCCATATCCCAAACTGTAGGGAGATTCCAGCTCTGTGCTTCAAAACAACTCAAAATTATTGTGATGTTTTACAAATGACAAAATTAATGTTCATTAAATTAAGCACTTGGTGTTTTTTGGGTTGACACCAGGGGCAGTTCTAGGGTTTCATCTTTAGGGGGTTTTAGCCCTCAGTGAGAATTTAAAACAAGAAGAGTTCTATATTACATATATTATGACAACTCTGGTAATAAGAATAGTGACATTTCACTGCTTTTGGTTGCCGTCTTTCCGCCGATTAATGTTATAGATAAACGCCTCCAGCTCTGACTGCGCGTACCTGTGCTTCTAATAAAGCAGACAGCTGAAGACGCACTTTTGAAACACTACAACACGCGTGTAAAAGTTTGGGATAAAAGCAAAGTAAATAAATCGCTCTTGGATCAAACTGATAAATAATTTTCTTTCCCATCGACGACTGAGATTACAGACAGGGGGCTGAAGCCCCCCTAATAAAGGGTGGCTTCTATATTTCACTTCAAGAAATATAAGATGTTTTTCTATCATTGTCTTATGTACTTCTAGACAATCATCTGGTCTGAAATATTTTCACACTAACAAGGAACATTAAGCTGCTTTCTTAACTATAAGCTTCTCTTTTGATATCTGCACAGGAGCAGCTAGTGAATTTATTACTCCATGAGTCTGTTTAACACTTATTTTATATACAGGTCCACCTTAATAAATTAGAATGTTGTGGAAAAGTTAATTTATTTCAGTAATTCAACTCAAATAGTGAAACCCGTGTATTATATAAATTCAGTACACACAGACTGAAGTAGTTTAAGTCCTTGGTTCTTTTAATTGTGATGATTTTGGCTCACGTTTAACAAAAACCCACCAATTCACTATCTCAAAAAATCAGAATACTTCATAAGACCAAAAAAACTGGTTTATAATTTTAGTGAATTTTTGGCCTTCTTACATTCAAGATGGCGGTGAGGCAGTAGCATGCAGCGGCCACTCCGGATTCAAAATGGTGCTATTTACGTTTTTTACATTTTTATTTATGTTTTTTAGCCTGACTATTACTAGTACATGGACACCAGAGACAGCGGTGTTCATGTATACAACCGCCAAAAGCAACAACCAGCCTGCACAATGATGTGCTGTGTTAGAATTAGGGTTAGGCAACCTTGGCTTGCTGCACAAACCAGGCCTCCAGTCCTCAGTGTCGCCTGATATCGGAGACCAGGAGACGGAACGCCAAAAGCGAGGAAGCAGAAGCACGGCAAGCGGGCGGGTGTCCGTGCTAGGCTAAAAACAAACCCTAGGTGGCCGGCTCTCCTGTCCATTCTACATTCCAATGTTTGCTCCCTGCACAATAAACTGGACTACATCTGACTCGAATGCACTGCGTCTGTTTTCACTGAGACATGGCTCAGCAACAGAGTTCCAGACGCCGCCATTCAGCTAGATGGGCTCACCTTATTTGTTCGGACAGAAATGCAGCTCTGTACGGTAAGGCCCGTGGTGGTGGTGTGTGTTTACATCAACACGGAATGGTGTAAGAGCTCTGTGCATATTTCTAGTTACTGTTCATCACTAGTGGAGATTGTGACTGTTAGATGCAGGCCATTTTATTTACCACAGAAATTCACCACGGTTTTCATTGTCGGAGTGTACATTCCCCCCAGAGCTAGTGGTAAAGAGGTGCTAAGTGAAATCTATGGGGCTATTAGTGATCTGCAGAATTTTCACCCCGATGGACTGTTTATCATCGCTGGGGATTTCAATAATGCAAATCTCAAATCGATGCTCCCTAAATTCCATCAGTAAGTGAACTTTGCAATGAAAAAGGTAAACACGCAGGGTGGTTTGAGTTGGCAGAACAGGAGAGGCTGCATTTGCTTTGCCCAGTAAGAGCCTTGAGGACTTGTGCCCACCGCTCGAGCTCATGGTGTAACTCTTCCTCACTTTTTGCCTGGTTTGGGAGCCAGAATATGGGTAATCCAGTTACCAAACAGCACCTGACCCACTGGGTGGTGGAGGCCATTACTCATGCCTATGAGGTATTGAGCATCAGTTCTCACTCCACTGGGGTATTGCCTCAAGCAGTGCCTTATCCAGGAGTGTTCCCTTGTAGATATTTGTGCTGTGGCATGTTGGTCTTCTCCACACAAAGCAGCGTCTTGTTCCCTTCTCAGGGAACTGGGTAACATATGTAAGCTGGTGTAATTTTGTGTTTTTTTAGTTCTCCAGTTTAATGAAGTCAGGACAAATAATTTCAAAAGACAATCTCAAATGGTTGAATGATATAATGCTATTGTTCAAGGTTTCTTGGCTAGTTTAACAATGCTTCCCCTTAAATCTCACACTTCAGTCAGCTCTCAAGGAACCTGAAGTAGTTTGATAGTCTTCTGGCTAGAGAGGTCAATAAAGGATGCATGATCGGCCCCTTCGACAATTCCCCATTTTCAGTCTTTAGGACTAACCCTCTAGGTGTAGCCACAAGGAAGTAGTTGGGAAAAAAAGGTTTAATCATAGACTCGTCAGCTCCTCATAACAACGGACATGTTCCAAGCATTAACAGCTTGATTCCTCTCCCTAATTTTTCCTTGTTTTATGCTTCGGTTGACAATGCTATCCAGTTCATTAAACAGTCAGAAAAGGGGCATGGCCGGGCAAAACCGACATCCAGACTTCTTTTGTCAGTGTGGGCAGGTGCCAAATCCTGCTATAAAATGAAATCAGCATCTTTAAAAAGCTGCTCAGCAGAAGGAATCATTAAGTGCTCTAAAATGTCTCAGTAAACATGTGCAGTGACTTAGATTTTTTTTAAAAACACAGTGGACCAACACCAGCAGATGACATTGCAAACCAAATCATCACAGACTGTGGAAACTTAACACTTGACTTCAAGCAACTTGGGCTATGAGCTTCCCCACCCTTCCTCCAGACTCTAGGACCTTGATTTACAAATGAAATACAAAACTTATCTCATCTGAAAAGAGGACTTTGGACCACTGGGCAACAGTCCAGTTCTTCTTCTCCTTAGCCCAGCTAAGACGCCTCTGATGTTGTATGTGGTTCAGGAGAGGCTTAACAAGAGGAATACCACTGTAGCCAAATTCCTTGATACGTGTGTTGGTGGCTCTTGATGCTTTGACCCCAACCTCAGTCCATTCCTTGTGAAGTTTATCCAAATTCTTGAATCAATTTTGCTTGACAAGCCTGGCTGCGGTTCTCTCGGTTGGTTGTTCATCTTTTTCTTCCATACTTTTTCTTTCCACTCAACTTTCTGTTAACATGCTTGGATACAGCACCCAGCTTGGTTGGCAATGAATGTTCGTGGCTTACCTTCCATTACCAACCATTTTGATGGTTCAGGAAAATTTTGCAGGTGTTTTGAGTTGATTACCCAAAATCATCACAATTAAAAGTACCAAAGACTTAAACTACTTCAGTCTGTGTGTACTGAATTTATATAATACATAGATAAAGACATTCTAATTTATTCTGATGCACCTATATATATATAAGTTTAGGAACCCCTGACGATTTAGAAATATTTGGGTGTTTAGATCAGCAATTTCAGTTTTGATCTAGCAAATAACTGAAGGACACAGTAATATTTAGTAGTGGAGCAATATCCATCAAAAAGAAATTAGACATGTGCATAAACTTGGGCAACCCCAACAGAAAAATCACATCAATATTTTGTAGTTTCTGGCTCCACCGCTCTCCCTGGGACAGCAGAGTGCCCTACACTGGAACGAGCGATGACCACCCTGCAGATTGGCCGGCAGTCTTGGAAGGAATTCCGTCCCAATCCGTGCTTCCCCAGCCCCTGCGACAACTGGAACCCAAGCTGGTCAGGGAGGGAAGGAAAAATTAAAACCCCTTGTTTTGAACTTTCTGAACTAAATGAAGATGTTTTAATAAACACTGGATGAATAAAGTACAGAGAAAGAGAACAAAGACATGTTGCTAATGATGCTAATCACGGTTAATATGTTGATTCAGTGCTGAAACTGGTTCTGATGTTGTTAGAAATAATTAAGGATTTAAAAAATATTTTTATTTGCTGTGTAAAGACGCTGAGTGTGTTTATTCAGCTGCAGACTGAGCATTTTACATTTTAACTAAAATGAAACAGCAGAATGACTGCTGAACACGTGTGTGTGTGTGTGTGTGTGTGTGTGTGTGTGTGTGTGTGTGTGTGTGTGTGTGTGTGTGTGTGTGTGTGTTTGTGAGAGTTTTGTGTGTGAGTGTTTTGTGTGTGAGAGTGTGTGTTCAGGCTCATCTTCCTTCAGGAGTAGAAATTTAAGGGATCAGTGAATCGGATTATTAAAATAAAATCCCCTAAACTCATCCTTCCTCTTTGACGCTGCCACGCATGGAGGAAAGAGTTAATTACGGCGCACATTCGTTTCAGGCAAGTGTGTGATGCTGTGCTGGTGTTCCTCTCTCACTTCGACATTACACACATATCCTGCAGCAGATTACTTTTATAGATCTTTGAATAAATATCGACTGTTTCAGATATACAGAAACAGATACACAAACACAATGTTCTTCTTTTTTTACATTTGAGGCTATTCTGTTACATTCTGATGCAAACTGACAACAATTAATAGTTTTATGGTTTATTAATAATGTTTTATTATCTGCTGCTTGACTCCACACTCTCAGTGTGTTATGACATATGAGACAACACATAAAGATGAGCTCTAGTTTTTCCCTTGGGTTGTCCCTGCTAACTCGAATGAGTGTGTATGTTTGTGTGCGTGTGCGTGTGTGTGTGTGTGTTATTCTTGTGGTGTTTTGAGTGTATTGTTTGTTGATTTAACTAATCAGAAGCTCAGTGACATCTCTCCTTCTGCAACATCAGGACTTGCAAATGCAGGAAGTTCACAGAAAAATCTATTGTTTAGCATGTACTGGGTCACCTGCTGTATTTCACAGTGTTTTGGCATATCGTCCTGTGTCTGTTTTTTGTCCTTCTTTGTGGTGATCCCAATCCGGAATCAATACTAAAGGGACGTGTTTCCTGATATCTGGAGCATTTTACACAAACTGTCAGATGTTTGTGTAAAGAGATTTTATTAGTGCTACTCTTGTAGTGCAGAAGAAAGCATGGAGGGGAAAGCACTGTGGAACAGTGGTCATATTTAGTTTAAGAGGCCTGTGATTTCCTGTTCTAGCTAACATGTTAACTATCTAAAAGGAGCCGAAAGAAACAAAAAATCTAACAAGTAATAACTCTATCATTCATGTGTGTGTGTGTGTGTGTGTGGAGGGGGTGTTTTGTGTGTAAATTCAGTTTTCAATTCAATTAAATTTATTTGTATAAAATTCATTAAAAAATATTCATTTAATTTTTAAAATACATTATATCTCTATCATTTATTCCTATTGATCATAGTCTATAAGTCCTCCAGATCTACTCCTTTACCTTAAAAAAAGCTATTCCTAAAAAGCTAGTCTAAACAAATGTGTTTTTAGCCTGGACTTTAACACTGAGTCCCAAACACTACTTGGAAGGCTGTTCCATAACTTTGGTGCTCTGTAAGAAAAAGTTCTGCCCCCTGCTGGAGATTTTTGTACTTGAGTTACTACCAAATAGCCTGCGACTTTTGATTGAAGTAGGTGCGACGGATCATAAAAAACCAAAAGATCACTCAGGTACTGTGGTGTGTGACCATTAAGTGCTTTATAGGTCAGTATTTTATAATCAATGTGAAACTTGACTGTAAGCCAATACAGTGAGGATAAGATAGAGGTGATGTGTTCATATCTCCTGGTTCTAGTTAGGACTCTAGCTGCTGTGTTCTGGAGCTTGTTTCTTGTTTCGAGGTCTTTTACTGCTGCACATGATGTAATAGAAAGACCATCCAGAGTTACTCTGTAATCAGAAAGCTTACTTCTGACTGTCTGTGGTCCTGGTACAAGATCTTCTGTGTGTCAGAGTTAAACAGGAGGAAGTTAGTAAGTGTCCACTGTTTGATGTCCTTCACACAATCTTCAGTCTTATTAATCTGGTGACTCACATCTGACTGAGCTGAAACATACAGCTGTGTGTCATCAGTGTAACAGTGGAAGCTAAGATTATGTTTACAAATACTTGCACCATGGGGTAGCATATTTAGGGAGAAAAGCAATGGGCCTAAAACAGAACCTTGCAGAACAACAGACATTACCTTAGTTTGTATAAAGTAGTCAACATTTATATCTACAAACTGATAGAGATCAGTCAAATAAGACCTGATCCAGGAGAGAGCTGTCCCTTTAACACCCTTCAAGTTTTTTCTCTCTAATTACTTTCCTTTTAAGTGAGCTACAATATCTAGAGTGTAGTAAAACACTGACTCTAAATAGTCAGTGACCTGATCAAGTTCTGTGGGTCAGATGTTGATCCAATCATGGATGATAATTCTGGGAGACTGTTGGTAAATCTCTCTGCAGTAGTGGATGTAATTTAACATTTAACATGGTGACATGGCAAATTGAAAATATCCTGTCCGAAGTGCAATTTAAATTAAATGAGATAATGGTCAGAGATCGCTTCTGAATGAGACACTGTGACTATATTTTCTATATTTAATCCAAGGGTTAGGACGAGAGTGTAACCCCCTATTACATTCTGATTCACCCCTACTGAACCTAAGATGAAAAAAGTCTCCAACAATTACTGCTTTGTCTAAAGAAACAACTAGGAAATCTGCAAATTCACAGAGGAATTCAGAATCCAGGAGGTCTGTAAATAACAATAAGAGGAACCGAATCAGTAGACTTATCTTTTGTGCCTACATATGTTATTTTAGTATGGAGTACTTTGAATGAGTTAAACGTATGTCTAGATTCTTGCTTGACATCAAGCTTATCATCATGAATAACTGCGACACCTCCTCCCCTGCCTGTTGGGCGTGGCTGATGTATATATGTATGAACTCGTTTGGTTTGACTCATGTTTCTGTTAAACACAGAACACTAAACTTCTGATCTCTAATCCTTTCATTAGCCATAAGAGCTTCATATACAACATACGACTATACTTACATTTAACAATCCTAGCTTCAGTTCTATGGTTCTAAAGGTGTGTGTGTGTGTGTGTGTGTGTGTGTGTGTGTGTGTGTGTGTGTGTGTGTGTGTGTGTGTGTGTGTGTGTGTCTGTGTATTTGGTGGAATTTAGTAGATAAATTAATCATACAGATAGAAAATCAATTTCACCTCCCAGCTGTCATTTCACATTACATCACAAAGCTTTTTCTTTCTGCACAGCTACACACACACACACACACACACACACGCACGCACGTACGCACGCACGCGCACACACACACACACACACACACACACACACACACACACACACACACACACACAATAATCTCAATATTAATAAAAAATTGAAATAAAGGTGAAAAGAAAGCTTTACATCTTTGTCCTTATTAAAAACAATACATATATGCAAATAAGGAAACAGCCAAATATACATTAAAATTACCTATTAGCTATCTGTCAAGCTAGAAGCAGTGCAATACACTAGAGAGGTGTTTCTACCTCACTGTGTTTCTACCTCACTGTGTTTCTACCTCGCTGTGTTTCTACCTCGCTGTGTTTCTACCTCGCTGTGTTTCTACCTCACTGTGTTTCTACCTCGCTGTGTTTCTACCTCACTGATTAGTTAAATGCTGTAATAATGTGACATATTTACACAATTTATAGTTTGGCTGTTTCTGTATATAAATAAAAATGCATGTGTTTATGAACTAGATTGTAGAGTGTGTTGTTGTGTTTATTCCTGTGTGTGAATAAGTAAGCATCCCTCTTGTGTATTCAATCTTTTATGACGAGAAAATTGCTCCTTTATGTGCAATAAATATTTATTTAGCATTAATGCAAACTAAATGAAGAGTGAGAGGAAAAACACACACTCATAGTTAAAGTTGAAAAAAAAAAAAACAGGAATATTTAACCTTTAGTCCAGAAGTCCAGTCACTATGTGTTTAATTTCATACCTCAGACCATCCATACTGTATATACAGTATATATGTATATGTGTGTGTTCTGAATATATATTTATATGAAATATATAAAGATATGTATCCACATTGAATAGATAGACTTTGGAATTCTGGGTAACATGCCTTATCTCACTTCTATAACATTTATAAAACTAGAACGGTACATTCCCTGAAGAAAATGTGAATGGTGTTTGCACGTGACGTCAGTTCCCCTCATCGTGCTGAGTGTTTTGATATATGACATGTCCATGTTGTGGAAAATTTATGATTTCGCTTATTTGACGTGTCAAAACTGCAGTCATTATGGAATTCTACTTATTATACTGCATAGAACAGTATTTTGGGGGCGGGGCTACACATGACGTCACGTGAATACTCGTGGGGTGCCAATATCTTTGGACAAAAGTGTATTGACTGGGGGCCAATACTTGTGGAATCATTGGATTGATAGTGTGTAGTTGACAGTTACATGTATTGACTGTCTCCTTTACATCTACAGAGAGAACAAACGAGTTTTAAGAATTCCCCATTCAAGTCTATGGGAAAAAAAAAAACCTTTGAGCTTCAGTACTGGGAATTCTGGAATTCCGATCGCTTATAAAAGTCATAGCACACCTGTCCTAAATGAGCCGGTCGATTTGACACCTCATTCATGGGTCTAGGACAAAAGCTGCGGGACAAGTGTCCGGAAGAAGAAGAAGGTGAAGTGACATACAGCTAAGTACGGTGACCCATACACAGAATTTGTTCTCTGCATTTAACCCATCCAAAGTGCACACACACACACACACACACACACACACACACACAGAGCAGTGGGCAACCATTTATGCTGCAGCGCCCAGGGAGCAGTTGGGGGGGTTCGGTGCCTTGCTCAAGGGCAGCTCAGTCGTGGCCAGCCCGAGACTTGAACCCACAACCTTAGGATTACGAGTCAGACTCTCTAACCATTAGGCCACAACTTGCCCCGAGAAGAAGAAGTATGCAAAATAACACTAATGATGCTTTGCAAGCACCATTAAAAATATTCTGGGGCTAGCAAGCAACAATGACAAAAGCAAGGCTCTTAACCCTCCCTTCTCATGTTGTGCTGTATCATAGCTGATAGCATTGCTCTCCA
>NC_062534.1:50000-55000 GCF_022655615.1 Tachysurus fulvidraco
AGTCGCTCAGGTTTGCAGACTGTGAAGTGGTGGGACGCTTTACATCCCAGGAAGCCGTCATGTCTGTGTCACCTTTTGGCTCTAGTCTATTAGTTATGCTGTCATAGCTCGTCTTGCCAGAGTCAATGTATGTGATCAGGTTATGGACTGTTATGGAATGTAAATTATGTGCAAAGTGCAGTCATGTCTAACATTTTTTCTCTCTCTCTGTCGAGCTATATATGCCACTCCAGAGCTCCCAGTGTTCCTAGCCTTATCGTCTCTTCATTAATCGTGTCAGTCAGCTGTTTGTTCTTGTCTTTATCAGCAATCAGGTCTGTGCTGAACTCAGGGTTTATGATGACCCATTAGTTCCTCAGGAGCTCTCGGCCGCACTGTTATAAACTGTTGTAGAAAGGACATTATTTACATTAACACTATTTACTGTAGAGTGTCACCCAGATGGGGATGAGGTTCACTTCTGAGTCTGGTTCCTCTCAAGGTTCCTTCCTCTTATCATCTGAGGGTTTTTCCTCATCACCGTCACCTCCGACTTGCTAATTAGGGAAAGGGATAAATATATATATAGTATTTTAAAATTTAAGTTAATATTTTTTTAAATCCATTTTAAACTTTTTTATTTATTTATATTTTTTTATATAATTGTATATATTCACTTATTTATTTTTATTCTTATTATTTCTTCTTCTAATTATTATTATTATATATTTACTTCTTTTTCTCTCTCTCTCTTCTGTTTTAATACTTCTGTAATCCTGCTGTGAGATAATGGGAAATTGTTAAAAGTGATATATAAATAAATTGAATTGAATAAACAATCTGTCAGGGTGAACATTCTGCAGATTGCTAATAGCCCCATAGAGTTCACTTAGAGCCTCTTTAGCATTAGCATTGGGGGCAATGTAAACTCTGAACTAACTAGAAACAAGCACAGAGTTCTTGCACCGTTCCCTGTTGATTTACACACACTCCACCTCACAGAGCTGCATTTCTGTCTGCATGAAACGAGGTGAGCCCATCTAGCTGAATGGCCCATCTGGAACTCTGATGCTGAGCCACATCTCTGTAAAAACAAATAAGCAGCAGTTTCTAAACTCTTGCCATGTAGTGCGTTTGAGTCAGATGTACTCGGAAACCTGCCCACTTACCACGGTTCCACTTCCGTGAGCACCGCTTTTGGCGTCCCCTCTCCTGGTCTCCGGTATCAGGCGGTTCCGACGACTCGAGGCCTGGACTCCACAGCAAGCAGAGGTCTCAAAGTCTTTCCAACACATCATCATGCAGGTTGGTTGTTGCACAGTTTCTGTACATAAACACCGCTGTCTCAGGTGTACTAGTAACTGTACTAGGAACTGTCAGGCTAAAAATCATAAATAGCACCATATTGTATCCGGAGTGGCCGCTGTGTGCTGCTGACATGCCGGCATATTGGAACACTTGGGATTTTAGCTCCTCTATATTGCCCCTGAGTTGCCCATCAGCTCATTAAACCATTTACTCATCTATAAAACCTTGCAAATGATCATTTTATTAGAGAAGTACTGAAATTACACAAAGAGATGACTTGTGAAGAATTCATCCCAATTAATAAAATAAATAAATTATTTATAATCTGAACAAAACGTGAAATAGTAAATTAGTTTCACAAAACAAAGTTCAATTGAATTACAGGCTACATTATTTATGTAACAGTTAATTATCCAAAAGAGGATTGTGCTAATTAAAAGTCGAGTAGCTGGCCAGATTGCTTCATCAAACACACACACACACACACACACACACACACACACACACACACACACACACACACACACACACACACACACACACACACACACGCACACGCACACGCACACACACACACACACACACACACACACGCACACGCACACGCACACACACACACACACACACACACACACACACAAACACACAAACACAAACACACACACACACACACAAACACACACACACACACACACACACACACACACACACACACACACACACACACACACACACACACACACACAGCAAAGGACAGCAGGGAAAATGGCCAAAAAATATTCTGAACAGTTTTTATGGTTTTAAGTGTGTGAAGGTTCCAGACTTTAATGTCCAGCTACATTTGCATCATTGTTCCATTGTTAAAGATATAAAATTCACACATCGAGCACTTCAGCTGATTTAAGGTGTTTGTGATAAAAAAAAAACTGTTTATGGGCAAACTTTCACTTGAACATTTCTTCCCCTAACTTGATGAATATAAAAGTCTTTTTCGAAGCCATTGTTCTCTCTGAGAAAGAGAACTGGGCTTTTTGTAGAACACTGCTCACTCTTGTTCCACTAAATCCACAGACTCTGGATAGGTTTCATTCACCCTTTACTGGTTCTTGCGTAAATCTTTAGAAACCTGAAGAGCTTTAGTGAAAATGTGATCGGATCAAGTGCATTTGCCTGAACAATGTCCTGCTCTGTTCTCCAGTCAGGTGGAGTTTCGGCCGCCGCACTGGCCCCTTGTTCTCTACTAAGTGAACGAGAGGTAATTAGGGGCACTGCACAAAGAGGCCCACACTCGCAGTGCAGCCGGGACGACTCATTAGGAGATGAGAGATTAGATTGAGTGTCCTCAGTCTCCTGCTGCACACCTGCCCCTTCAGAAATAGGTGAAACCTTCATCCTTCCACTCCTCCTCAGGGCCCCTCAGCATTGTGGGATATCTAACCTCCAGGTCATGTCCCTCAAGGCTACTTTCACTTTGTTGTGTCAGAAAGAGCTGAAGGTTACATCGAGCGAGCTCCTCAAATGTCCTCTTTGTCCATATAGCATTTTTTAGAGAAATATATTATATAGCATTTTTGAAAGACACACACACACACACACACACAGACACACGCACACACACACACACACACACACACACACACACACACACACACACACACACGGTATAGTGTGCTACTCAACTGACAGCTACAAATTGAATATCAATTTCTGCCTGTCAATGAACCCTTTCCCTATTCCCTATTCCCTATTCCCTATTCCCTTTCCCTATTCCCTATTCCCTATTCCCTTTCCCTATTCCCTTTCCCTATCCCCTATTCCCTTTCCCTATTCCCTTTCCCTATTCCCTTTCCCTATTTCCTATTCCCTTTCCCTATTCCCTATTCCCTTCCCCTATTCCCTATTCCCTTTCCTTTTTCCCTTTCCCTTTCTCTATTCCCTTTCCCTATTCCCTTTCCCTATTCCCTTTTCCCTTTCCCTATTCCCTTTCCCTATTCCCCTTCCCTATTCCCTATTCCCTTTCCCTATTCCCTATTCCCTTTCCCTATTCCCTTTCCCTATTCCCTATTCCCTTTCCCTATTCCCTTTTCCCTTTCCCGATTCCCTATTCCCTTTCCCTATTCCCTTTTCCCTATCCCCTATTCCCTTTCCCTATTCCCTTTCCCCTATTCCCTTTCCTTATTCCCTTTTCCCTTTCCCAATTCCCTATTCCCTTTCCCGATTCCCTATTCCCTTTCCCTATTCCCTTTCCCTATCCCCTAT
The DNA here is from genome assembly GCF_022655615.1 of Tachysurus fulvidraco. Lineage (NCBI taxonomy): Eukaryota > Metazoa > Chordata > Actinopteri > Siluriformes > Bagridae > Tachysurus > Tachysurus fulvidraco. The sequence goes on from NC_062534.1 coordinate 53,547, forward strand.
TCCCTTTCCCTATTCCCTTTCCCGATTCCCTATTCCCTTTCCCTATTCCCTTTCCCTATCCCCTATTCCCTTTTCCCTTTCCCGATTCCCTATTCCCTTTCCCTATTCCCTTTCCCTATCCCCTATTCCCTTTCCCTATTCCCTTTCCCGATTCCCTTTCCCTTTTCTTTTTCCTTTTCCCTTTCCCTTTCCCTATTCCCATCCCCTATTCCTTATTCCCTTTCCCTATTCCCTTCCACTATTCCTTATTCCCTTTCCCTATTCCCTTTCCCTATTCCCTTCCCCTATTCCCTATTCCCTTCCCCTATTCCCTATTCCCTATTCCCTTTCCCTTTCCCTATTCCCTATTCTCTATTCCCATTCCCTATTCCCTATTCCCTTTTCCTATTCCCTTTCTCTATTCCCTTTTCCTATTCCCTTTCTCTATTCCCTATTCCCTATTCTCTTTCCCTATTCCCTTTCCCTATTCCCTTTCCCTATTCCCTATTCCCTTCCCCTATTCCCTATTCCCTATTCCCTTTCCCTATTCCCTAACACGAATCCCAGTAGTACAGATTGGAGAGACCTTGTTCTGACTGACTGATCTGGGTTTAGTCTGTGGACCTGCAGTGGCCTTTTAAGATTATTACTCTATGTTTTGTTTACATGTTTTGTTCTCTGCTATGATCTGTGCATCTGTCCTCCTCCTGGTGGATTTTAAATGTGTTAAATTATTAGTTATTGTTCAAAGTGATGACTTTAATCACAGGTTTCTCACACTGCAGATAAACTCTCCTGTTTTTAAACATAATGCCAATAGATCTCAAGACATTTTAAATTCTTATGCAAAAAAAAATCCTTAAAAGTCTTCAATTTTGATCTGTGATGTCAAAATCTTTTCAGACATCATGCATCATAAAGTCAAATTAACAGCTTTTGCCTTTTAAGACCTTGTGACCCTAAAAGTATTGGAGCTTTGGAGAACTCTCACTTTGTCTATGTGGTGATGCTGACGCTGTGTAAAGCTCTGCAGTGTTCGAATCCCACTCTGGTCTTTTTCCTGTACACTACACAACTGTTACAGCATACTAAAAACAAACCACTGTAAACCAGCTGTGTGTGTGTGTGTGTGTGTGTGTGTGTGTGTGTGTGTGTGTGTGTGTGTGTGTGTGTGTGTGTGTGTGTGTGTGTGTGTGTTTAAACAGATATAAAATTATAAAAAGGTTTATAAGGTCTGTGGATATGTGTAGCAGATGGTTTGCTGGCATTCCCTTCTCTCTCTCTCTCTCTCTCTCTCTCTCTCTCTCTCTCTCTCTCTCTCTCTCTCTCTCTCACACACACACACACACACACACACACACACACACACACACACACACACACACACATCAGTGTAGTCTGTATGTTAAGAGTGAAGTGAGAGAATTCACACAGCTCCCTTCACTGGAGGCTCCATAAAGATCAGGTTATTGTTG